>NC_092102.1:47051534-47326761 GCF_045679555.1 Salvelinus alpinus | reverse complement strand
CATGTTGGTGATGTAACAATATGTCATGTTGGTGATGTAACAATATGTCATGTTGGTGATGTAACAATATGTCATGTTGGTGATGTAACAATACGTCATGTTGGTGATGTAACAATATGTCATGTTGGTGATGTAACAATATGTCATGTTGGTGATGTAACAATACGTCATGTTGGTGATGTAACAATACGTCATGTTGGTGATGTAACAATACGTCATGTTGGTGATGTAACAATATGTCATGTTGGTGATGTAACAATACGTCATGTTGGTGATGTAACAATACGCCATGTTGGTGATGTAACACTACGTCATGTTGGTGATGTAACAATACGTTATGTTCGTGATGTAACAATATGTCATGTTGGTGATGTAACACTACGTCATGTTGGTGATGTAACAATACGTTATGTTGGTGATGTAACAATATGTCATGTTGGTGATGTAACACTATGTCATGTTGGTGATGTAACAATACGTCATGTTGGTGATGTAACAATACGTTATGTTGGTGATGTAACAATATGTCATGTTGGTGATGTAACACTACGTCATGTTGGTGATGTAACAATACGTCATGTTGGTGATGTAACAATACGTTATGTTGGTGATGTAACAATACGTTATGTTGGTGATGTAACAATATGTAATGTATTGATGTTCCTGATGAAATGACCCACTGTAAACAAGCAGAACAGAGCAGCGAATTTAACAGATGTTTTTATTGATTAGCATCTGGGATAATGTATCCAAGTCTTTACTGTGTTGTAGTGTTAACAAATTGCATATCTGGTTTCATTGAACATCTACATAGGTTTGGAAAACGAATTATCACTTATCAATGGCTATGGATGAGAAAGTGTTGTTCTCAGAACGTTCAACTGCATTGGCCTAACACCTAATATTGAATTGCACCCGACCTTTTGCCCTGAGAACAACTTAGAATATTCTATGCATGGACTCTACAAGTTGTAGAAAGTTCCACAGGGAAGCTGGCCCATGTTGACTCTAATGCTTCCCACAGTTGTGTCAAGTTGGCTGGATGTCCTTTGGGTGGTGGGCCATTCTTGATACACACGGGAAACTGTTGTGCGTGAAAAACCCAGCAGCGCTGCAGTTCTTGACACAAACCAGTCACGTACTACCATAACCCCTTCAAAGGCACTTAAATCGTTTGTTTTGCCCATTCACCCTCTGAATGGCATACATACACAATGCATGTCTCAATTGACTCGAGGCTTAAAAACCCTTCTTTAACCTGTCTCCTCCCCTTCATCTACACTGATTGAAGTGGATTTAACAGGTGACATCAATAAAGGATCATAGCTTTCACCTGGATTCACCTGATCAGTCTATGTCATGGAAAGAGAAGGTTTTCTTAATGTTTTGTATACTCAGTGTAAATGGCTCTGTGCTGGAGGCTGTAGCAGCATCCGAAGAGATGACCTCAGCTATCCCACCCTGCAGTGCTGGGCTTACACAGCTGCCTCTGATTGGCTAGGAACAAAGGCCTGCGATGGCTGCACCCGCTTTTGGCAAGTACGTAGCTACAGTCAACCCAAACCCAGGCCCAGACCAGAGGCTATTGAGCTGCACTTTATCCAGATACTAACCATGCTATTCCCTCTCTCCTTCTCCCCTGCCTCTGCCCCAAAAACAAATATCACTGCGTGGTTTTTAAACAATATGGAATCGTTCTGTCAAAGAGAGAACCTGCTTTCGTTATATTCTTGGCTCTGTAGGCTGAGCACCTCCCAACCATGTCAGGTAGACAGAATGTGAAGATACAGAATAAGGCGTCGTTATATTCTTGGCTCTGTAGGCTGAGCACCTCCCAACCATGTCAGGTAGACAGAATGTGAAGATACAGAATAAGGCGTCGTTATATTCTTGGCTCTGTAGGCTGAGCACCTCCCAACCAGGTCAGGTAGACAGAATGTGAAGATACGGAATAAGGCGTCGTTATAACAGTGTCAGGTTTCAAAAATGAGGAATTGTTATAAAACTGTTATAATAATGTATCATCAAGCCTCCTACATGATCCGAGCATCTGACGGCATCTCGATCAGTCTGTGAAAGGAGAAAGAAGAAGAAGTGATCTCTTTCTTTTAGGCCTTGGTTAGACTCATATACTGAACTGTACTCTCTTCCTGTATTAAGTTTCAGCTCTGCAGACAGAGGAGGAAGCACAAGAGCCCACCCCCATAGTGGTTAGAGCGTTGGACTAGTAACTGAAAGGTTGCAAGATTGAATCCCCCGAGCTGACAAGGTAAAAATCTGTCGTTCTGCACCTGTGCAAGGCAGGTAACTCACTGTTCCCCCGGGGCACAGAAGACGTGGATGTCTATTAAGGCAGCCCCCCCCCCTCCCCCCCTCCCGCACCTCTCTGATTCAGAGGGGTTGGGTTAAATGTGGAAGACACATTTCAGTTGAATACATTCAGTTGGACAACTGACTAGGTATTCTCCTTGCCCTTTCCATAGGGCACTACTTTTGACCAGGGGCTTATGGGTCCTAGTCAAAAATAGTGTACTACATAGGGAAGTAGTGCATTACATAGGGAATAGGGTGTCATTTGAGACTGACTTCTATAGGGCACAACTTCTATAGGGCACAACTTCTATAGGGCACAACTTTAAATAAGCCATTTTCTTTTATCACATTTTCCTTTTATACTTAATATTGCAGTAAGGAAAGCAGGGTGTTAAAAGCAACCCACAGGTCGTGTTCAGGGTAGGCCTATCATTCCCCAGATTCAAATCGAATGGTAATTGTCACATTGATTAGGCCTGCCACTGCTCTGTATCCCACCCCGACTTTGTTGACTGTCCTCCACCAGCCTGACTTTTGATTGCTATTTGTGGCTAAATAATTGCAAGGAGATTCCTGTGTAAAATTGATAATTTTCCTCAAAATTTTCTTTAAATTGTATCATAGCTTTAGGGTCCAAAACGAGTCTGGGACATTACAAATTATCCAGAGAAAAAGGTTCTTAAAAACGTCACTTGTTGTGCAACACGAGTCCTGGACGCTCAACCTGGAGTTGAGAAGAAAAAAACCCGTTAAATTACTCAGTGTTAACTCTGTAGACTTCTTAATGATTTATCCCGAATTTTGCTGACAGTGTTAAGCCCTGTTTCAAAGCTTTATTCTCAAATATATAAGCAACATAACATGGTACCCAGGAACTCGTTCGCGTCAGGAGTGTTCTCAAGTGATGTGCAGGACCGGAGTCCGTCCCGAGACCGCCGGTGAAGCTTTTTAAGCACGTTTGGCTGTTTACCATCGCTGCGTTTCGATGGCCTGTTATGAAAATATCACCCCTAAATATTGAAGACACATTCCACAACACTAGTAAAGGAAATAACATTTTAATGTTTAGATGAGACATTTGCCCAGTTTCAGATGATTTAACCAATTTTACAAACTTGTTTTTCTTATAAAATAATAACAAAATGATTAGACTATAGTAGGCCTAATGTGTATTGCAGTATTGTCACACTGCTGGATAATTACACCGTTATAAGACCTGTTAAAACATATTTTAACTCTTGACTTGCAGCCTATTCAACAAGTTATTGTCATAGTCTATTTTATGCTATTTTAGTTTCTATGACTATTTTATGTTCTCTCTAACAGCAACGTCCATTTTTATAATGAAATTATGCTGTTTCGATATTTAGATCAAATTTGAAAATAATTTGAAAACATGTATGCGCTTCTAATATAATTATCTATAGTCTATACTGAATAATCTTCTAATATAATTCTCTATAGTCTATACTGAATAATCTTCTAATATAATTCTCTATAGTCTATACTGAATAATCTTCTAATTCATTATTTCTGAAATTACTGTAAGCACATTTGAGTGTATTCAAATCCATGTAGGCTTACATTTACAATATACTGGAAGAAAAAAAAGCAACTCAACAAAAATGAAATCTCTCTCAATTAGTGTCCTCAGTTGAACTTCGTTTGCTCGCTATATTTTTCAAAGGTTTAATCGTTTTCATCATAAATTATTTTCAGTCACTCTGTGATAAATCATTGATGTGGTAATGATGTTAGAAAACTGGCATGAAATGTGGTGTAGCGCTCTGAAGACACTAAGCCTACAGCTCATCCGTTCTGCCGCGTCAATATAAAGAGACTCTCTTTTCCTCTCATTCATGACTGGATGAATCAGCCAAATATGGCGTCCGAAAATAATGTTCGATTGTGTTGTGAAATGTCTAGTCTGAAAAGCTTGTGACATTGGAGCCAGAAACGGATGTGCCAGCTCATTATTTCGATTACATTTTTTTTCTTCAGAGTTTATGTGATCACAGTGATGTTTTTGATAGCCAACACATATTTTCAATCAATATGGCTATATATTTATTATAATATTAGTTAATCATTTTTGTTAATTTTTGTTGGTTATAATTTTTGTTCTAAGTTTATTTATTTTAGAAGACAAGTATTTTAAGCCTGTATTTGTTGGTGACGATTTACAAATGATTTTTTTTGTTAAAGGCTATTTTTATTATATGATATTTTCTAATATTAATTCACAGATGGAAGACAGCTGCAATAAATTCACTTAATATTTGTAAAGCACCTAACATTGTAAGGCAACTTACCATACCAAGAAAAACTCATGCAGAGTCAGGGAAGACATCCATCTTGAATTTCAAACTCAATAATTCACATCAAATCAAATTGTATTGGTCACATACACATGGTTAGCAGATGTTATTGTGAGTGTAAAGAAATGCTTATGTAGCATGAGTAAAGTTGTGATTTTTTGGTAGGTCTTGTAATCAGTTCCTATTTAGATAGTAATGTATTAGAAACACAATTTTTGTTGGTTAGAATTTTTGTTCAGAATGTCTTCTAATTTAATTTATTTTATAAGACACTTCCCTCTGTATTTTAGGCCTGTATTTGGTTGTAACAATTATTAATGCACTTCTACGTGTGGATGATGCTTCCTCCTTCTGTTTTAGGCTATTCTCTTAACAAGTCCTGAAAGGTGATTTAATCCTCTCCTTCCACAGGTGCTGCTCTCAGTGCTCTTTCCCCATGTGTAACGGCTTAAGATGTCCTACCAGTGCCTTGTATCCAGGGGAAGAGGTGAAGCGTGACAACAGGCTGGAGGTTAGAATAGGAGGACCCGAGAGGAGGTTCCTGTCCTCCGACCTAGGACGCCTAATCAAAGTACCATGGCCTTGCATCCTCACTCTCTTGCTCTCTCTCTCACACACACACACAAACACACACACACAAACACACACACACACACACACACACACACACACACACACACACACACACACACACACACACACACACACACACACACACACACACACACACACACACACACACACACACACACACACACTGCTCTGGTTCTACTGCTGCTTCACGGTCATTGTTGGTTCGTTCCTCCGACCACCTCTAATTCAATCATGTCCCTCGGGCCATGGGGACGCATCGCCAGAGGTCCCATCCACTATAAACACATTTAGGGATTATTTATTTTTAGCTTTAGCTCAGTACTCTCCACTCAGTACTCTCCTGTGTTCGGACCCTAGCTAACTGCAGCTACCCCAGATGGTTCTGCTAAGGTGACTGTTTATGGATTCCTGCAGATTGTGGGTTGTAAGTGAAGAAAGGGTTTCTCTCTTGTGGCCTGTCCTTCATTAGGAGAGAGGTATTTATCACAATCAGACTGACTAACGGAGCTTAACCCCTCTGGTCCTCCACACACAGCACTATGCTACTGTTCTATGATGCTGACCAAGAAAAAAGGTTTTACGTCGTTTACATGGAACAAGCAAGTGTAGTCAGAGTATCAGTTACCTTACGCAGCTTCCTCCATAGCTCAGAGTGGACTTTGGTGGGTTTTACCAGGGGCAAATCTGAAATGTCATCCTATTTCCTAAGTAGCATTATGTTTGGCCGGAGACGGTGCCATTTTGGACACAACTCAGCATTGATGTGTTACTGGCAGAATCTGCTTAGACAAAAACACACTGTAGCCCTTCTCTCAGATGTAGTCATCTGTGAATGAATGACATTCACTGATTCACTGGACCGCAGTGTATTTGTCCTCATTTGAATAAGAGGTCAGAGAGAGGACAAAACCCCCCCATGTCCCCCCCCTCTCCCTTCATTAACCTATTCTCCACACAAACGCAACTACAACTCCTATTTCCCAGCCTGCACCGCTCTTCCTGTCTGAGTGCTGACCCAGGGGTCGGTAGCTGTCAGTCACATCCCTCAGCTGGCCTCCGAGCCTCTCCTCTCACGAGCCGTTGGCCACAGACTGGGCTCTGTGAGGGGACCACTGAAGGAAAGGCCCAGGCCGGTCATATGGGATCATCTCTGTGCATTCATGGTGTGTAATTGAATTACCCCTTTCCCTCCTCTTTCTCATGTTTCCTGCTCCTATCCTAATGCAAACCCCAGGTTGGACCGACCGTCACCCTGGTCTATAGTGAGAGGAAGGGCTTCAGGGGCTGACAGCCAGACAAAGACAGACACATGTCGACAATGTGTATACTCAGGCCAGAGTTTGGGTTAACAGAGTTTGGGTTAATAGTGGGAGTCTCGTGTGAGGATCGACTGACGAGCAGCTTGTCAACTCTCCATCTACATGCTGTTGGAGGATCAGGAGGATCACCCACCGTGTCCATGGAAGGAAGAGGTCAGCTCTTTGGCTTTTCTTTCTTTGCCATTCAACATGATACAATAGGCCTGTTAAAGTCCCGCCTGCTATACTGCTCATCCATAACCTGCTGTACTACTCATTCATAACCAGAGGATATGTGAACCTTTGACCTCCTCTCTTTGTGCTTTGACTGTGTCACATTATTTGAGCAATTGTCTGAAAAAAACTAAAGTGCCTTGAGATGTGTGAGTGTGCGTGTAGAGAGAGTAAGACAGACAGAGAGAAAGAGAGGGGGGAGAGAGAGAGGGGGGAGAGAGGAGGGGAGAGAGAGAGAAAAATAGAGAGGGAGAGAGAAAAATTGAGAGAGAGAGAGAGAGAATGAGAGAGTGAGAGAGAGAGAGAACCACAACAATAACAAGAAAGTGAATGCAAAAGAGAGAGACAGGAAGCAGCCTATGGCCTGGGGCTATTAGGGTGAGAGGGGAAGGGCTCAGAAGGTTGGGGTCACCCTGCTTGGCTCTCTGTTTGTCTGTCTGTGCCTTAAGCCAGGACTAAAACCACAACCATGGAGGGCAGCAAGGAAGTGGAGAGGGTCGGGACAAGGCAGGGGGAGGAGAGTGCAGGGGAGCCCTTATCCAGTATCGGGCAGAGAAGGGGGAAGGGGCAGGAGAAGGGAGCCCTGGGACTCCCAACAGGCTGAACTGATTTCCTGTGTGGTGTCATGCCAAGGGTAGGTTCAGATCAGAGAACCGACCAGGGCTTTAGGCTTTAGAACCCAGTGACGTGTGGTGAGGTCTGAGGCCGTTTTGGCACTTTCTATTGAGCTTCATAAAGGCTCATAAAGCAGATTTCTGCTACGGTTTTTATTGCTATGACATGACGACAAAGATAACCATCAAACAACCACAACCAACCACCAAACAGCAGCAGGTAGGCGGTGTAACCACTACACAAACATTCACATAGATTGTGCCCTTCGCAACTGCCCTGCACAAACAGGCGACTTTCAGCACCACAGACAGCAACCCAAATGCTAGTGAGTTGGCCTACTTGTAGACAGCGACCCAAATGCTAGTGAGTTGGCCTACTTGTAGACAGCGACCCAAATGCTAGTGAGTTGGCCTAGTTGTAGACAGCGCCTAGTAGTCACCCCTACTTATTGAGCTATGCACTTAGTGGCCAGTTTATTAGGTACACCCATCTAGTACCGGGTCAGACCCTCCTTTGCCTCCAGAATAGCCTGAATTCTTCAGGGCATGGAAACTTTGCTCCATTGGAATCAAGGGACCTAAGGTGAAAACATTCCCTACACCATTTCACCACTGCCACCAGCCTGAATTGGATCTATTTACACTAAGATCAGGCAATTATGGGCAGCTGAATAGCATGTCTCTTTGGGGAATCTAGTCTCAGTGAGACCTGATGCAGAGAAAAAAAAACATGAATGATCATCAGCATAGCTAGTCCAAACCTAGCTCTTACCAACCTAGCTCTTACCGACCTAGCTCCTACCGACCTAGCTCTTACCAACCTAGCTCCTACCGACCTAGCTCTTACCGACCTAGCTCCTACCGACCTAGCTCCTACCGACCTAGCTCTTACCGACCTAGCTCCTACCGACCTAGCTCTTACCGACCTAGCTCTTACCGACCTAGCTCCTACCGACCTAGCTCCTACCGACCTAGCTCTTACCGACCTAGCTCCTACCGACCTAGCTCTTACCGACCTAGCTCTTACCGACCTAGCTCCTACCGACCTAGCTCTTACCGACCTAGCTCTTACCGACCTAGCTCCTACAGACCTAGCTCCTACCGACCTAGCTCTTTCCAACCTAGCTCCTACCGACCTAGCTCTTACCGACCTAGCTCCTACCGACCTAGCTCTTACCGACCTAGCTCTTACCGACCTAGCTCTTACCGACCTAGCTCTTACCGAC
Source organism: Salvelinus alpinus (assembly GCF_045679555.1). Taxonomy (NCBI): domain Eukaryota; kingdom Metazoa; phylum Chordata; class Actinopteri; order Salmoniformes; family Salmonidae; genus Salvelinus; species Salvelinus alpinus. The sequence continues at coordinate 47,318,164 of NC_092102.1, read as the reverse complement.
CTAGCTCCTACCGACCTAGCTCTTACCGACCTAGCTCTTACCGACCTAGCTCTTACCAACCTAGCTCTTACCGAGTTGGTCAGTGGAAATTAATTAAAAAATTGAAAATCAGAGTATCAAAGACACACAAAAAAAACTATTAACACACAAAACTGTCAATGGATTTAAGGAAGGGGTATTTCTGCTCTCTCCTTCCCCTGGGATGTGTCAGAATAGGTCACCGGTAACTGAGTGGGTGGCCAAGCACTGCTGTAGAGGACATGCATCAGGCCATTGACATGCTTCAGGAACTATAAAGACAGAGACAAAACATTAATAACCATTAAGTTCATTAACCTAGCTACTACAGAAAACCTTTAATAAGTCAGACGTAGCCTAGCAAGTACATTGATTATTTCCCCCCTCAGCAATCTGGCAGCCGGGCAGACAGATGGAGAGAGATAGACAGCAATCTGGCAGCCGGGCAGACAGATGGAGAGAGATAGACAGCAATCTGGCAGCCGGGCAGACAGATGGAGAGAGATAGACAGCAATCTGGCAGCCGGGGAGACAGATGGAGAGAGATAGACAGCAATCTGGCAGCCGGGCAGACCGATGGAGAGAGATAGACAGCAATCTGGCAGCCGGGCAGACAGATGGAGAGAGATAGACAGCAAACCACAGAAGAAGATGAAAATATGTGGTTTTCGGGGGTGTCACGTGTGCTCCCTCTCCGGCCTCTAGGTCACCAGGCTGCTCGTTATGGCGCACACCTGTCACCATCGTTACGTGCACCTGCGCGTCATCAGACTCACCTGGACTCCCATCACTTCCCTGATTACCTTCCCTATATATGTCACTCCCGTTGGTTCCTTCCCCAGGCGTTATTGTTTCTGTTCCTGTGTCATGTCTGTGCGTTGTTCGTGGTTTCTTGTTTTGTATTATGTTACGTTTATTTATTAAAACACTCACTCCCTGAACTTGCTTTCCCGACTCTCAGCGCACTCGTTACAGGTGAAGGCTTTATGGGATAGCTAGCAACTTGTAAACAATTACCCATTTATACAAGTGAGTACTATTTTTAATAGTCATTTTAAATAATGCACATTGGCTGTTAAAAACCTCTTAAGGATTGGCACCTTATTTATTTATTTTTGCCTAAAATGACATACCCAAATTTAACTGCCTGTAGCTCAGGACCTGAAGCAAGGATATGCATATTCATTATACCATTTGAAAGGAAACACTTTCAAGCTTGTGGAAATGTTAAAGGAATGTAGGAGAATATAACACATTGATCTGGTAAAAGATAATACAAATAAAAAATACAAAATAAATGTATTTTTTTGTAGCATCTTCTTTGAAATGCAAGAGAAAGGCCATAACGCATTATGCCAGCCCAGGTGCAATTTATATTTTGGCCACTAGATGACAGCAGTGTATGTGCAAAGCTTTAGACTGATCCAAGGAACCATTGCATTTCTGTTCAAAATGTATCAAGACTGCCCAAATGTGCCTAATTTGTTTATTATTAATAACTTTTCATGTTCAAAACTGTGCACTCTCCCCAAACAATAGCATGGTATTCCTTCACTGTAATAGCTACTGTAAATTGGACAGTGCAGTTGGATTAACAAGAATTTAATCTTTCTGCCAATATCAGATATGTCCATGTCCTGGGAAATGTTCTTGTTACTTCCAATGTCATGCTAATCGCATTAGCCTACATTAGCTCAACCGTCCCGCAGGGGACGCACCAATCCTGAAGCAGTTTTAAGCCAATTATATTATATGACTGTTGCCTCCCGTTTAACTTTATTGTGATGGTAATGTCATTTGTTATAAGGTTAGGGAAACAAGTTTAGAAAAAACTAACTGAAGAAAACATGTTTTATTATGACCTGAAACAATAGATTTATCCTGTCTTGAATCAAATCAAATGTATTTATAAAGCCTTTTCTTACATCAGCTGATGTCACAAAGTGCTGTATAGAAACCCAGCCAAAAAAAAACAAACAGGATGCAATGCCCATGTAGAAGCATGGTGACTAGGAAAAACTCCCTAGAAAAGAAAAATGAGGTCATATCTTGCAATCTACCAAAATATACTGAACAAAAATATAAACACAACATGCAACAATTTCAAATATTTTACAGAGTTACAGTTCATATGAGGAAATCAGTCAACTGAAATAAATTCATTAGGCCCTAATCTATGGATTTCACATGACTGGGAACACAGATATGCATCTGTTGATCACAGATATCTTAAAAAAAAAAAAATACGGTAGGGGCGTAGATCAGAAAACCATTGAGTATCGAGCATTACCACCATTTGCCTCATGCAGTGCGACACATCTCCTTTGCAAAGAGTTGATCAGGCTGTTGATTGTGGCCTGTGGAATGTTGTCCCACTCCTCTTCAATAGCTGTGTGAAGTTGCTGCATATTGGTGGAAACTGGAACACGCTGTCGTACACGTCGAACCAGAGCATCCCAAACATGCTCAATGGGTGACATGTCTGGTGAGTATGCAGGCCATGGAAGAACTGGGACATTTTCAGCTTCCAGGACATGGGGCCGTGCATTATCATGCTGAAACATGAGTTGATGGTGACGGATGCCATCGATGAAATGCAATTGTGTTCGTTGTCCATAGCTTATTCCTGCCCATAACATAACTCAACCACCACCATGGGGCACTCTATTCACAACATTGACATCAGCAAATCGCTCGCCCACACAATGCCATACACGTGGTTTGCAGTTGTGAGGCCGGTTGGAGGTACTGCCGAATTAAAAAAAAAAAACATTGGATGCAGCTTATGGTAGAGAATTTAATATTCAATTATTTTGCTCTAGTGGACATTCCTGCAGTCAGCATGCTAATTGCACGCTCCCTCAAAACTTAAGTCACCTGTGGCATTGTGTTGTGTCACAAAACTGCACATTTTAGAGTGCACTTTCATTGTCCCCAGAACAAGGTGCACCTGTGTAATATTGTTATTATTGCTGTTCAATCAACTTCTTGATATGCCACAACTGTCAGGTGGATGGATTATCTTGGCAAAGGAGAAATGCTCACTAACAGGGATGTAAACAAATGTGTGCACAACATTTTAGGGAAATAATGTTTTTGTGCATATGGAACATTTCTGGGATCTTTTATTTCAGCTCATGAAACATGGGACCAACACTTTACATGCTGTGTTTATATTTTTATTCAGAGTAGGTGCGATCTCTGACGAGAGCTCCGTCTTGCGTTGCAAACACTACACTTGTCCATTCAGTAGCGGGGCAACTCTGTGAAGATGGCATTCGGTGCGTGAAGATGACGTACAGTGTAATGAAATATGTTGCGATGTGTACAGGGCATTAGCCAGAGCACTAATGTTAGCTAGATAAAATTAGCCAGCTAACTAGCTAGCAAAACTTTTCTTGACATTCTTCTCCCCAACAAACCGTCGCTTTACTTACAAAAATAAAACCAGAATGCAGAACAGGGACTACCACTTAGCAGTCAATTTTTTTTGTTTTTTGTTTATAAACTCAGGACCCTGTCTTTCAAAGATAATTAGTAAAAATCCAAATAACTTCACAGATCTTCATTGTAAAGGGTTTCAACACTGTTTCCCATGCTTGTTCAATGAACCATAAACAATTAATGAACATGCACCTGTGGAGCAGTCGTTAAGACACTAACAGCATACAGACGGTCGGCAATTAAGGTCACAGTTATGAAAACGTAGGACACTAAAGAGGCCTTTCTACTGGCTCTGAAAAACACCAAAAGAAAGATGCCCAGGGTCCCTGCTCATCTGCGTGAACGTGCCTTAGGCATGCTGCAAGGAGGCATGAGGACTGCAGATGTGGCCAGGGCAATAAATAGCAATGTCCGTACTGTGAGACGCCTAAGACAGCGCTACAGGGAGACAGGATGGACAGCTGATCGTCCTTGCAGTGGCAGACCACGTGTAACAACACCTGCACAGGATCGGTACATTCGAACATCAAACCTGCGGGACAGGTACAGGATGGCAAAAACAACTGCCCGAGTTACACCAGGAACGCACAATCCCTCCATCAGTGCTCAGACTGTCCGCAATAGGCTGAAAGAGGCTGGACTGAGGGCTTGTAGGCCTGTTGTATGGCAGGTCCTCGCCAGACATCACCGGCAACAACGTCGCCTTATGGCACAAACCCACCATCGCTGAACCAGCCAGGACTGGCTTTTTGTCTTACCAGGGGGGATGGTCGGATTTGCGTTTATCGTCGAAGGAATGAGCGTTACACCGAGGCCTGTACTCTGGAGCGGGATCGATTTGGAGGTGCAGGGTCTGTCATGGTCTGGGGCAGTGTGTCACAGCATCATCGGACTGCGCTTGTTGTCATTGCAGGCAATCTCAACGCTGTGCGTTACAGGGAAGACATCCTCCTCCCTCATGTGGTACCCTTCCTGCAGGCTCATCCTGACATGACCCTTCAGCATGACAATGCCACCACCTATACTGCTCGTTCTGTGCGTGATTTCCAGCAAGACAGGAATGTCAGTGTTCTGCCATGGCCAGCGAAGAGCCTGGATCTCAGTCCCATTGAGCACGTCTGGGACCTGTTGGATCGGAGGGTGAGGGCTAGGGTCATTCCCCCAAGAAATGTCAGGGAACTTGCAGGTGCCTTTTTGGAAGAGTGAGGTAAGATCTCACCGCAAGAACTGGCAAATCTGGTGCAGTCCATGAGGAGGAGATGCACTGCAGTACTTAATGCAGCTGGTGGCCACATCAGATGCTGACTGTTACTTTTGATTTTGACCCCCCCTTTGTTCAGGGACACATTACTCCATTTCTGTTAGTCACATGTCTGTGGAATTTGTTCAGTTTATGTCTCAGTTGTTGAATCTTGTTATGTTCATACAAATATTTACACATATTAAGTTTTCTGAAAATAAACGCTGTTTCTTTTTTTGCCGAGTTTATTTCAAGAATCTGTGGTTGTTTTCCAGCTGTGTTGTTGTATAGCCTACCGGGCGTTTTGTCCCAATGTTGACGAATGCGCTCGAGCAAGCAGGCTGCCTGCGCACAGAGATCTATTGCTAAGTTAGGCATAGATTCCAAACCAAGTTTAAGCTGGAAATGATATGCCTACCTCCTTATTTAGTTACTTATATTAAAATAAAAAATTGCAGCACACATTATGTTAATAAATTATGTTAATTGCTTAAAAGCTTTAAGGGAAAATATAATTGTCATATTTTCAGCGATAAATTCAGGTGCAATCATTTTTGACTAATTATTGATGGAAACAAATGGGATAACAATAGGGTTTTGTTCATCCTGGTGGATTGTGGGATATTGAAATAAAAGACATAGGCCTATGTGTTCTGTGTTAAATTCTGAAAACATATGTAAAGTCAAAATAGAACATCAAAAATGCAGTGGAACAGAAGAAAATGTGCAGCACAATAAACAGAGAAATTAACGTCAACAAAGTATTATAATTAGAAGCCAACACACACAGCAGGCTACCCATCATTCAAGGCTCACCTGTTTTTTGTCGTTGCCTGTTTTGCATGTTATTTTGGCATTAATACAGTTGAAGTCGGAAGTTTACATACACCTTAGCCAAATATATTTAAACTCAGTTTTTCACAATTCCTGACATTTAATCAGAGGAAAAATTCCCTGTCTTAGGTCAGTTAGGATCACCACTTTGTTTTAAGAATGTGAAATGTCAGAATAATAGTAGATTTCAGCTTTTATTTCTTTCATCACATTCCCAGTGGGGCAGAAGTTTACATACACTCAATTAGTATTTGGTAGCATTGCCTTTACATATTTGAACTTGGGTCAAACGTTTCAGGTAGCCTTCCATAAGCTTCCCACAATAAGTTGCGTGAATTTTGGCCCATTCCTCCTGACAGATCTGGTGTAACTGAGTCAGGTTTGTAGGCCTCCTTGCTCGCACACGCCTTTTCAGTTCTGCCCACAAATTTTCTATGGGATTGAGGTCAGGGCTTTGTGATGGCCACTTCAATACCTTGACTTTGTTGTCCTTAAGCCATTTTGCCACAACTTTGGAAGTATGCTTTGGGTCATTGTACATTTGCAACCAAGCTTTAGCTTCCTGACTGATGTCCTGAGATGTTGCTTCAGTATAGCCACAAAATGTTCCTGCCTCATGATGCCATCTATTTTGTGAAGTGCACCAGTCCCTCCTACAGCAAAGCACCCCCACAACATGATGCTGCCACCCCCGTGCTTCACGATTGGGATGGTGTTCTTAGGCTAGCAAGCCTCCCCCTTTTTCCTCCAAACATAATGATGGTCATTATGGCCAAACAGTTCTAGTTTTGTTTCATCAGACCAGAGGACATTTCTCCAAAAAGTATGATGTTTGTCCCCATGTGCATTTTCAAACCGTAGTCTGGTTTTTTTATGGCGGTTTTGGAGCAGTGGCTTCTTCCTTGCCGAGCGGCCTTTCAGATTATGTCGTTATAGGACTTGTTTAACTGTGGATATAGATACTTTTGTACCTGTTTCCTCCAGTATCTTCACAAGGTCCTTTGCTATTGTTCTGGGATTAATTTGCACTTTTTGCACCAAAGTACATTCATCTCCATGAGACAGAACGCGTCTCCTTCCTGAGCGGTATGACGGCTCTGTGGTCCCATGGTGTTTATACTTGCGTACTATTGTTTACACAGATGAACGTGGTACCTTCAGGGTTTTGGAAATTGCTCCCAAGGATGAACCAGACTTGTGGAGGTCTGCAAAAAAAAATCTGAGGTCTTGGCTTATTTATTTTGATGTTCCCATGATGTCAAGCAAAGAGGCACTGAGTTTGAAGGTAGGCCTTGAAATACATCCACAGGTACACCTCCAATTGACTCAAATTATGTCAATTAGCCTATCAGAAGCTTCTAAAGCTGTGACATCATTTTCTGGAATTTTCCAAGCTGTTTAAAGAGGCACAGTCAATTTAGTGTATGTAAACTTCTGACCCACTGGAATTGTGATACAGTGAATTATAAGTGAAATAATCTGTCTGTAAACAATTGTTGTAAAAATGTCTTGCGTCATGCACAAAGTAGATGTCCTAACCGACTTGCCAAAACTATAGTTTGTTAACAAGAAATTTGTGGAGTGGTTGAAAAGCGAGTGTCACGCCCTGACCATAGAGAGCTTTTTATTCTCTATGTTGGTTAGGTCGGGGTGTGATGAAAGGTGGGTTATCTAGGTGAATTATATTTCTATGTTGGCCTGGTATGGTTCCCAATCAGAGGCAGCTGTTTATTGTTGTCTCTGATTGGGGATCATATTTAGGTAGCCATTTCCCATTGTGCTTTGTGGGATCTTGTCTAGGTATAGTTGCCTGTGAGCACTACTCTGAGCTTCACGTTTCGTCTGTTCGCGTTATTGTTTTTGTTTGTTGAGTTTTCTCTTCCTAATAAAAGGGATGGAAACATACCACGCTGCATCTTGGTCTAATCATTATGACGATCGTGACAACGAGTTTTAATGACTCCAACCTAAATGTATGTAAACTTCCGACTTCAACTGTCACATATCAGTTTGCAAACAAGTAAAAAAATATATGAAATAATTGTGTTAATACGTTTTTTTTCATGAGTTTGCCTCATCAACATTTACATGCTAAAATAGCTAAATGAAGCTACCAGATATCATTAATTAAACAAACATGTTTTAATTGTACTGCAGTTTTACTGTATTTTAACAGCAGGGAATTTTTGTAAGGGTATCCTGTATTATTGTGCATGTTTATCTTAGGCTATGTCTTGGTAGCCTAGAACAAATGTCATGGAAGTGAATGTGCACCTTTCAATTGGGTGGACTGCAACTACAAAAACATTGCCATAGCCTGTAGTAAATAAAAAGTGTTTACGGCATCAGGATTCTCTAAATTAGGGACCATCTCTGATGGCTATAGGACTGCAGAGACCATCACAAATATTTGCTTTCTAATGACCTAGCAAATTCGATGACTTGGATGTGAAATATGTCATATTTATTTGTTTTTTTCAACTGGCATTCCATCACCTGCTGAATAAAAAGCTCAAATGGCCCTACTCCTGAAAAAGTTAATCGGGGGGATAAGATGAAGTGGACTCAGCCCGAGCATAGCGCCAGGGAAGTAGGGGTGCTGAGGGTGTTGCAGCCCCTGATAAATCAAAATAATAATACAAATAATAATAAAACGTTTACAAATATTTTAATCATAGAATTTGTGAACTAGGCCTTTATTACTCCTGTGAGGGGACAAAAGTACTCATCAGCAGGATGCATGTTTTGGAATATTTTTATTACGTACAGGTTTTCTTATTTTCACTCTGTCATTTCGGTTAGTATTGTGGAGTAACTACAATGTTGTTGATCCATCCTCATTGTTCTCATATCACAACTACTAAACTCTGTAACTGTTTTAAAATCACCATGAGCCTCATTGTGAAATCCCTGAGCAGTTTCCTTCCTCTCCGGCAACTGAGTTAGGAAAGACGCCTGTACCTTTGTAGTGACTGGGTGTATTAATACACCATCCAAAGTGTAATTAATTACTTCACCATGCGTATTTTTTTATATATTTTTTTACACATTTACCAATCGGTGCCCTTCTTTACGAGGCATTGAAAAACCTCCCTGATCTTTGTAGTTGAATCTTTGATTGAAATTCACTACTTGATTGAGGGACCTTACAGAGAATTGAATGTGTGGGGTACAGAGATGGGGTACTAATTCAAAAATCATGTTAACCACTATTATTGAACACAGAATGAGTCAATTTAACTCATTATGTGATTTGTTAAGCAAATTTGGGCCTGAGTACCATAAGCCGGAGTCCAGAGTAATATAATTATGTCGGACTCAGGAAGAGCTCACATGAAACCCCAAAACACTATGCACATGTTTAAATAGATTGGTGTTTAATAATTGAGAAGCATTTAGATACAGTAACTGGTCCATAGATTTTAACCCAAAAAAACAGATATCAACCAAAGTAAGACATATTTTTCATGACATCAAAAAGACATCATGAAAAAAAAAAACGTCTTCATCTGGTTGTGATCTGGTTATAAGACGTCCCGAGCAGATTACAACCAGAAAAATACGTCTTTATCACGTTGTATGCCCACTGGGTTAATTTTCACAGTGTAGGCACTGCCTACCCTGACCGCACGTCACAGTTAGAAACCCAACACAGTCTTGTGAGCTAAACGTTGAATGGGATAGAGCAGTTAGGTGGGTCAAGGTGAATCAAGGTCAAGGTGAATCAAGGTGAGTCAAGGGGGGGGGTCAATGTGGGTAAAGGAGGGTCAATGTGGGTCAAGGTGGGTCATGGTGGGTAAAGGTGCATTTGAATGTATAGTACACTCTTAGAAAAAAAAGGTGTATTCGGCTGTCCCCATAGGAGAACCGTTTGAAGAACCCTTTTTGGTTGCAGGTAAAACCCTTTTCTACAGAGGGTTCTACCTGGAACCAAAAAGGGTTCTCCTATGAGGACAGCCAAAGAACCCTTTTGAAACCCTTTTTTCTAAGAGTGTATATACCTCTGGGTCAGGTAGGATTCCCTGCCACATATGCAAATAGAGACCTGGCTAGGATTCCCTGCAGCATATGCAAATAGAGACCTGGCTAGGATTCCCTGCAGCATATGCAAATAGAGACCTGGCTAGGATTCCCTGCTGCATATACAAATAGAGACCTGGCTAGGATTCCCTGCAGCATATACAAATAGAGACCTGGCTAAAGAAACCCCTGGCCTAGGCCAACAACACAGTGCACAGAGGTACACAAAGACTCGGGTAGAAACCCATCCAACAGCAAATAACATATTTCCCATAATCCTCCACAACGTCCTCTCTCTTCCAACGTTATCATCTCTCCTCCTCTCTCTTCAGGCAAGATTTGTGGAAACCCTGTTGTTACCTGAGGAAATACTCCAGAGATCATAGCAGCACAGAGATTTCCCTCTTACTCTGCATATCTGGAATGCATTTACTCAGCTGGGTTTTTGAGTTCCAGAGCTCTCTGTCGCCTCAGGCTGAGTGGATATGGTTGTCATGAGATTTAAGCAACAACATTTTAACCCTGTCCTCCTGTGTCTATCTTAAAACGTTTTTTTTCTTCTCTATAACAATCTTAAAGGCCCAGTGCTGTCAAAAACGTGATTTGCCTGTGTTTTCTAGATGTTTTCTAGATGTTTTCACACTGATGTTGGAATAATACTGTGAAATTGTGACAATGATGATAATGCCATTTTAGTGTAATAGATGCTTGAAAAGACCACCTGAAATTTCAACCTGTTTTGGTGAGATGGAGTTTTGGCCTTCCTGGTGACATGACTAGTGGTCAATTAATTAATAGACCAATAAGGAGTTCCAAACCTCTCTGCCAATAACAGCTAGTTTCCAATTTTCCATTCCCCACTCAGACCACTCCAAGACAGTCCTAGCAAAATTCTTGGTTGAGAAATTTCTCTTTGCTAAGAAGCTATTTTTTATTTTTTATTTTACAGTATGGTACTTAATTGTTGCCCAGAAATGATTTCATATTGAGATAAAAACGGCTGCATTGGACCTTTAAAGCAGCCAGTCTTGTCCACTTGTTAAATAGTCATGTCTTTGTAATTTGTGTGAGCAATTTCTAGAACCAACTTGCACTCTGGCTTTGCATCATGGGTAAAAGCTAAACATGCAAATGTTTGTTTGTGAGTGTTGCATTGAAATCTAATTGTGTTATCAAATGACTAACTTGGGAGTGTGGCTGGTTGTGGATCCTCAAATAGGTTGGTTGGTGGAGGCTGTACTCGGCACAGAAAAGTGAATTTAGGTATAGATGCTAGTAATACGGTTTAAACTAGACTAGAAACTAGAAAACGAGTTATTCAATGGTAGACATGTTTTCCTATAACTGCACACGTCATGCAATGTTGGTCTGTTATAGTGAAGTGATACGCTCCGATTCTCTGTCGACAGTTTGACTTTTTGGGGCTCCACCCTAAATTAAACGATACTTATGTCCCCTGTATAGCCAAATGGAGCGGGTGTTTACCCACTTGTCCGTCAGTTCAGGCTCCATGCGGCCTCCATAGGTATTCAGAAAGATTATGAGACGTCTTCAAAACCAAAGTTGCCATTTCTGAGCTCCGTTAAGTGCACGGTGTTTAGAGATGGAGGCGCAGATTAGAGATCCCATGTCAACATCAATAGTCAGATTCCTTTAATCTTACAGGCTACAAGTCTCTACAAAGTAGTCAAACTGTGTGTGTTTTATATTTTAGAGTGAACATTTTAATCAGAAAATGAGTGCATGTATGTCTTGGTTTTGCTCATGCGTCAACTTTATTTTGCCAATCCTGTAGCTATTATTTACTTTAGCAACAATCAATAATAGTTTACCCTGGACCGCCATTAAAACGTTTTAATTTTAAGAGCGTGTTTATAGGTCTATTTGTATCGTGACATTATGTTTGTCACAGTAAAGAGGTACCGTTTTCAGTATTTCCAGTAACATTTATGGTTGTTGTCAAAACCTCAAGTTCCAAGCACAATTTCACTAGAAGCTGACGTTATTCAAGGTTCCTTCCATTCACATTGAAATATATTTATGAGTAGTGAAAAGTGAATTGATTGAATTGATTGAATTTGAAAGCTAACTGGGGAGCATTTAAGTTTTACAGTGTCCTAAATCGGTTAATCTCTTCTCGTTCAGTTGTATAGGCCTAAAAATTGTTCCCTTACAATCTAATATATGTTCAATGGAATCAAAACTTCGGTGATTTTACACTGCAATTATTAACTAAAGTATCAGGTAATGGCGATGCCCACCTGCACTATTTAGCCTCGAAAATAGGCAACAAAGAATAATTGATGTATTTATTATAAAGTATCCTATATAGCCTAGGCCCTAGTGATCTGACAACTATTTAACGAACCTTTTTTAAATAAAGTCTTTATTTTCAATTTAGCCTATTATGGCTAGTGATCTACGATGTTTTGGTGTTAATACTGTTTCAGTAGGCCTAATGAATCAGAGTATTTGTATTCTATATGTCTGATCGTGTTCCACGGACATTTCTAACATGTGTAGGGTCTTTCTAATGTATCTGGTTTATTTCATTCGATATTTTGAACAGATATTCTGAATATCTTCCGTTTCTATTTACCTCGGACCTTTGAAATAATCAACTGCTTGTTTGTTTTGACCTTTCTGATTTGCAATTCTCCGATTGCAACTGAGCTATTGCATAACATGTGTAAAATGTCCTTTTATTTGGTGCCCGATTTGATTCCATGCTATTTCCTTTATAAAAAATATATATATAAATGAATACAAGCAAACGCCACAAGAATGCAAGAAATAGCTATATTGATTTTTTTTTTATCCCCACAAATATTATTACCATTACCCAACTAAAACATGTATAATAAGATCAACAATTTCACACTGACAAAATTAAATGTTGGTCTCATCATATCGATATGTTTGACAATATAGACTAGGGAAAGAATATTCACCCTGGTCTTAAAATATTTTGTTAATTAGATAGCTATTATTGTTATTATCATTATGAAAACAAGTTTATTGTAGACCTTAGAAAACAGAGGTTGCACGTGACCGACGCTGTCAACACGCTCAGATGGTCCAGAGACTTTGATGGCACATGGAAGTGGTCAAAATAATTCATTGAGTATCCGTTTTATTTGTACTATATGCATTATTCAACTTCCCCAGAAGTAGATGGTCAAATCCTGTTGCTATTGCTTGTGCGGTTGGTTCTATGATGGCCTGCGTTTATTCAATGATGGGTAAAAAAAAAAATAATAATAAAAGCTGTCGCATTACTGTTATCTCGTCTATTTAGTAGATTTTCGGTGATATTTATCTTCAACCAAAATGCTTTAGTTCAGTTTCGTTGAAAATGTAGCCATGTCGTTTCAGTGTTTGTTTTCTTGCCTTACAAATGATACACCGTTTTTTTTTCTCAAATCGCTCAATCTGTTTGGGCAGAGTTATCCTGAAATTATGTATATTCTAATACCATTTAGATTAGAAATGCATACAAAAAACAACATCGAAATGTGAGGTTGCTTGTAAATCAAGCGTTGTACATGCATTAGCCAACAGATTATGATCCAAACTAATACAAGAGATATTCATAGATATCCCCCACATTCCCTGACGTCAATCACAATCATTTACTGTTACATTGACATTAATACAGCCAGGTAATGTAACAAGAATGTTACCTGTAAAACACAGTGGAAAAAATTAGGGCAGCATTGGCAACATTATTTTCCTTGTGCGTATTTGGCCATTTGGCACTGAACATAACAAAAGGCCTGGATCTGTGCGTAATTTGCCTTGCGTAAAATTGCGTAAAATGCTCTCTCTGTCCCTGCCCCGATTTGTAATATGTTTATTTTTTGCAACAAAATGAAAGAGGAGTTCGATGGTTAATTGTAGCGACAGGAACCACACGTGATTGAATTCTTGGCGGATCATAGGCCTATCAGCCCGCTGTCCGGCCTGGTCCTCCCTGTTTCACGGGTCTTTGTTCCTGATCTCCTAAATCCCACCCATTTGAAATGAAGAGAAGAAGAAAAAACCCACTCTCTCGGGCTCGCACAGGCGCCTTGCTTTCACTGTAACCGGTAGTCGTTAAAGTGCGTTCCGGACCAACCTCATGATGGAGACGGATAGTTGTTTGTCTTTCTCTTCGCAGCCAAACCGGACACCAACAGAGAACTCACCGGGTTTGGAGCAGCATAGTTCCTCTGGTTCGTTTCTTCCCTGCGACGAATTTCAGAAAAACGCACACCTTCCTCTCGCGCACCGTCTGAGTCTCCGGGGTCAGGGTGACTTCTACAGCTCGAGCTCCATGGGACGGTTTAATGACGGCGCACCCGCGAACTTTACGCACGGGGCAGCTCCCACGAACCCTCGCGCCTCGCCCAACAAACATAGCAAATATATGGAAAATATTAATCAGGATCAAAATGGTTTATCAATAAGCGGGAAGGGCTCGTTCTATGAAAACAACTCCGAGGGTAAGTGGAGATTTTATTTTAAAAAATCAAAATCACGGCCATCAGTGTGAGGCTAACTGTGAAAAAGTTATAGCCTCTCTACGAAAATAGGAGGAAATGCAATAATAATACACACAATAATTATAATAATGATGTATTTACCTAAATGGTATAGGCCTAACTGAGTAATGTCTTATTGCGTGTGGAAACTATTTGACTTGTCAAACATTATGCAATGTTATGCAAAGATAATTGAGACCAAAATGTGTTTCAAATTGTTTCAAAATTACATTTTCACCTATTTTGTTGACCTGTGGATAAATATATTTTCAGCGTTTCTTTGGCGCTACACATAGCCTATGCATATTTTTCAAGGCCTTGGATAAAAACGTGTTAACACTGTAAACAATATTGTGCTAGTTCTATCTTCTTCTTTTTTTTAAATGACGTAACTATTTACATCAGCTTTTTGAGTATTTCCAACATGAGGTATTCTGATGTATAATACACTTCACTTTTGCTGTTTCACAAACACTAATCAATTAAAGTCCAGCGCCCCAAAAAAAATGGCGTACTTCCATCAGAAGTGTATCAATTCCCAAACTGTTATTATTCGTTAGATCTACTTCGTCTTTTTGATCAGTTACTTTCAGTGATCATGTCTTAATGTTGATTTTTTTTGTTGTTGTTGCCATTTTAACACACTTTATCACGCATTGCTGAACACAGAAGTGGAGGTGGAACGGCAAGCGTAGTAAGATGGTTATGCGCATGACCTTGTTTATAGTGGGAATGGGTCATCTCATTTTTTAACGTAAATTTGTCCGAAGATTTTGATATCCGTTTATTATGAATCATTACACCTCATAGCACAACAAACTGCTTAATACAGCTATATAAATATGATTTTCTTTCCTCAAACCTGCATATAATGTGGTTTAAGAGTATAATAAAAGTAACAACAACAAAAAATTGTATTACACACAAAATCGAGCTACACGGCAAATTCTTAAATTGAGAGTAAATGTCATGAAAAAAAAATTGTAAATTAAACACTACATTAAATTGAATTTACATTTTAGAATGTCATGTTTTTTGAACACATTCAAATATTGAAGTAAAACCAGGAACCTACGTTTTTATGTGAAAATCCTACATGTTGGGGGGGGGGGGTTAATATTTACTAAGCCCCTGAAACATTATGTACCATCTAATGATCGTGATTCCTTTTAACCAAATGTCTGTTTTTAATTGTTCACCTAATTATTTAGCTTGTTTTCTATCAATTTAGGATAACGTTCCAAAGGACCATCAAAGGACTGATGTTTATTAGTCCACACAGCAGGCCCCGGCTGAAGAAATCCCTCAAAAATAACGGAATGACTTTGTAGATCTGGGCCTCGTTTCCCAGTTGCGATGTAACTTAAGCATTACGATGATCGTACCAGTTGCATCATTATTTACGAGACAACCTTTTATTAAGTGTGTCCCAAACAAACAAGTAGAGAGTACCTTCGCTAAGTGCATCGTTAAGACCATGTGTCGTGTGGTTAGTAGGCCTATTGATAGGATCGAAAGAATAGCCACGCTGTTGTCGGATCAGCTTTCTCCATTCAAATCTTACCTTAACATTGGAATTATTCCACAATACTGACGACCGATTAGCTCTTAGAGAGATTTTACCACCTATGGCTGCAACTATTGAGGTGGCGTATTATGTTTACCCGCTAATAATGCACTAAATCACAGATTGGACACATGTTGTCACACATCATGAAACATATTGAGGAAAAAAATAACAGACAGTAAGTAGCCTAGTGGCAAAATAAAGCTCAATATGATTTCAATATGATTGAAATATATCGGCCCATTTAGGCCTAGCCTATTTACCTTTTAATGCAGTCATCACGGTTTTCGCTTGAAGCTTTGTTTTATCTTTCACTTGTTGGTAACAATTGCAAATGCTTTGGCAACTTTGTATTTGTAGTCCACTTCGCTCTGAAGTTATCAGCCGTCAAAGTCAGACAGATACCCAGCCTAAACACAGCCAGGACAGGTCACCCGTGATACAAATCCATATTCAACGGTCATCCATGTCTGAGGACATCGGGAGGCAACAATGAGCGCTGTTACCTTCAAGCATCTGCCTTTGATTCCAAATGTTACACTTTCGAATCAGGCGATAGAAAGTGGTTTTTGGGATGTTTTTTTAAGCCTATCCCAAACCTTAGCCCTTACCTGCATTTACCTGAACTCAGAGTTAATGCCTAACCTTAAGATTTCGGAATATTGTCTAAACTTAACCCTAACACACTGACCACTCCGCTCGCGTTACTAGCCGGGATGTCTGTGAATAAAGTGATGCGGAAGGGCCAAAAACATCTAACGGTGCACTTTGGCTGTTCTATGAGTGGTCTGAATCACTCGTAGATGTGTGAAGATTTTTAACAGCAACGTTACTAACTAAGGTTCTGGGAAACAGCTCGGCTACTAAAGATACATCGTAAAATGGTTCGAACTATGATGTATCTTAACGCTACGAAGGCTCTGGGAGACGACGCTCTGAATGCTGCTATGCCTTCGTAGGTTGAACATCTTGAATTAGGCCTGTTATTTTGTTCCTTGCGAGCTCCTCTTCAGAACTTAGTAGTTTCGGTGAACCTAATATCCCCAATGTTGCCCTTTCGAAATACTAGAAAATAAAATGTGAATAAGATGTTAAAACACGAATTTAAAGCCCTGGAATATTATAGGCCTAGACGACTACAAAATAATAGCCAGCCCACCGAAATTGGCTAGACCGACTCAAATTAATGTGCAACGACATCAAAAAACGTCATTATTTTAGCCTGAGCCGTCTAGGTGCGTGATTACGGCGTCGGTGGCGGGAGCTTCCACCGTGCATTTACATTTACATTTAAGTCATTTAGCAGACGCTCTTATCCAGAGCGACTTACAAGTTGGTGCATTCACCTTATGATATCCAGTGGAACAACCACTTTACAATAGTGCATCTAACTCTTTACCGTGCCATACACATTTTATAAACACACCAATCATATGCATCCTCCACAAAATACAGTAATAAACGAAACAAACAAAAACAAAATACAACTTGAGTTCATTTTAAATTAAGAAGGTTTCTTATTAAAAAATTCTGTTTTGTTTCTGAAGAGCAAAAAAAGTTACACATTTCCTAATTAGATGCTCAATATGTGTTTTATGCAACAGGCCCTATTTGCAAATATTGCCTCTGGAAGACCCTGTCCTTTTTTCTTTTTTTTACATCGTAATTTTTTTCGGGTGCAATAATATCTATCATATTTAACCACATTCAGAACATTCTCTAAATAATAATAAACTTAAAGAACTAGATTAATTTAAAGATAAAGATAATATTCTTCGGCTTGAGGCATGCACCAACACAGCGTTCTACGTTTGAAACACTTTACTAAACTTAATATCCCGTGAACTCGAGTCTTAGGAAATGACGTGGTTCTTCAGTATTATTTATTGACGTTTGTAATCTATCCTCTAAAGTTGCCTTTATTAAGGGATGTGAGTTCTGATAAGGACAGTGATATCTGTGTGTGCAGAATAACATACAGCAGTCTGATTCATGTTATTGCCAAAGACAACCGTGTGATAGAGATACTCCATCTCTGCAGTTATCTTCCTCTAGATAATACCATGGTCTGATTTAAAATTGATAATTTTCTAGTTCCATAGGTTTTGTCTGTGGTCTTGAATTAATACTTTTTATACACACACACACTTACACGTACACGCTTAACACACACACACACACACTTACACGTACATGCTTACACACACACACACACACACACACACACACACACACACACACACACACACACACACACACACACACACACACACACACACACACACACACACACAGACACAGACACAGACACAGACAGACAGACAGACAGACACACACAGACACAGACACACACAGACAGACATGGCAGACAGACAGACAGACAGACAGACAGACAGACAGACAGGTAGCCTAGTGATTAGAGCATTGTGCCAATAACCGAAAGTTTGCTGAATCGAATCCCCGAGATGACATGGTAAAAAATCTGTGGTTCTGCCCCTGAGCAAGGCAGTTAACCCACTGTTACCCAGCCAGCGTGGCTGTCAATTACCCCTTGTGTAGTCTTAACATTCTGTATACTCCCCTTGTCCTAAAGGTAAAAAATGACCCGCCTTCACTAAAATAAAGCAGCTTAATTGAATTTTTAACCCCACATCTATTTTGCATGAAGAAACTTTGTGAATATCTGATTTTTTTTCCCTCTTCACAATGCAGAAAGACTGCATTTAATCACTGGACACCACTCCTTTTTATTACAACACATTATTATTATTATTATTATTGTTATTGCTAAAGTTACTGCATAGATGTAAACATCCTTTTTTTGTTGTTGCAAGAGAGTACTTGTATAGCCTAAGAAAGTAGCAGAAATGTGCAGAAAGTAGTTTTGAATGCATTTTATTGAAGGGAAACAATAATAGTCTGTAACTTTTTTGGCAACATAGCGATATATTGTTATATACTGTACAATGAGGAATTACAAGTGCCTTTCCCAGCTGCTACAGGAACACCCTCCTCTTGTTCCGCTTATCAGGCATCCAGGTAGGGTTGATCTTCTTCCATATCACGAAGGCATTGTATGAGGACACATCAATGATGTTATGGAAGATGACCAGGGGCCAGCGGGCAGTCATCCTCCTGCAGCTGTAAGTTCCAATCACCTTGTACAGGTTGTCCACGCCTCCATTGTTGTGGTTGTAATCCAGGATGATGGCTGGCTTCCTGTCCTCACGATCACTGATCTCAGCCGTTTTGTGCAGTGTGCTCAGGAGGACCACATTCTTGTTCCTCTTTGGGAGGTAAGAAACTAGAGTGGTGGTGGTGGTGAAGGCAAACTTTGATGAGAAGGCCTCTCTCCTCCTTGTTGCGAACCATGGTGAATCTTCTTCTTCAGACACCTCCTCCTCTTCTAAATCATTGTTCTCTTGTTCCTCCTAGACATCTGAAAAACATCAGATCTACGACCTGTTGGGCACTGAAACGTGCACTCATGGCTTCAGCCTTTAGAGAGAACTGGGGGGACTGAAACGTGCACTCGTGGCTTCAGCCTTTAGAGAGAACTGGGGGGAGACTGTCATCTGCAGCACCTTTATAGCCTCTGACTGCATTCCCAATTAGTTAACAATGCTTTCCAGACATTTTATTTTGTCTGAAATTGTTCTTATTTTGTCTGAAATTGTTTTTATTTTGTCTGTGAACTTGAGTCATGTGTGGGGTCGTGGAGGGGTCGTGGAGGGGTCGTGGAGGGGAGATGCTGCACGTGCACAAGAACGTTTTAGTTTTGTCTCAGTTCAATCAGTAGCACACAATCTCAATTTCTAATTGTGTGTGTGTGTGTGTGTGTCTTTGTGGTTTTTGTGGTGTGTCAATGATTTTTATAACTGCCTGGTCAAAAATGACCCTAAGGCAATCTTTGTACCCTGGTGGTGTACAGCTTTCATGGAAATATGAACAAAGGCGATGATTCACTTTTTCTAATGTTGGGGTCACTCTAGGAAAAGTAATCAAATTTCAAGTTGAAAAAATATAATTTAGGGGGTTTTCTCTGCTGTTAAACATAGTGGCGGGTCACTTTTTACCCTGAAGACAACACAAGGGTTAAGGCAGCCCCCCGGCACCTCTGATTCAGAGGGGTTGGGTTAAATGCAGAAGACACATTTCAGTTGTACGACTGACTAGATATCCCCCTTTCCCTTTCCGTTGTACAACTGACTAGGTATCCCCCTTTCTGTTGTACAACTGACTAGGTATCCCCCTTTCTGTTGTACGACTGACTAGGTATTCCCCTTTCCCTTTCTGTCGTACAACTGACTAGGTATGCCCTTTTCCCTTTCTCTTGTACAACTGACTAGGTATCCCCCTTTCCCTTTCTGTTGTACGACTGACTAGGTATCCCCCTTTCTGTTGTACGACTGACTAGGTATCCCCCTTTCCCTTTCTGTTGTACAACTGACTAGGTATCCCCCTTTCCCTTTCTGTCGTACAACTGACTAGGTATCCCCCTTTCCCTTTCTGTCGTACAACTGACTAGGTATCCCCCTTTCCCTTTCCGTTGTACAACTGACTAGATATCCCCCTTTCTGTTGTACGACTGACTAGATATCCCCCTTTCTGTTGTATAACTGACTAGATATCCCCCTTTCCCTTTCTGTTGTACGACTGACTAGATATCCCCCTTTCTGTTGTATAACTGACTAGATATCCCCCTTTCTGTTGTACGACTGACTAGATATCCCCCTTTCTGTTGTATAACTGACTAGATATCCCCCTTTCCCTTTCTGTTGTACGACTGACTAGGTATCCCCCTTTCCCTTTCTGTTGTATAACTGACTAGATATCCCCCTTTCCCTTTCTGTCGTACAACTGACCCTTTCTGTTGTATAACTGACTAGGTATCCCCCTTTCCCTTTCGGCCATTTCCATCCAAATGGATCAATCAGCACCAACATGTGAAGTTCATAGGAGCATATCAAATTGGATGTCAAATGAAAACTAAGATTTAATATTTTGTGGAAATTATTGCATAGATACCATTTTCCATCTAGAACATTTGTCATAAGTAAAGGCTTTGATTTCTGGTCAAACAGATGGACAAGGGGTCTTAGAAAATATCTACCAGAATAAAGTTTTAAAGGTATTAGAAATACCTCCAAACACACCTGCCAACTAATATCAACACATATTGCCTTGTGCCTTGTAATTCTGTTACCAAACACCCACTTATATTTCAGATATATTCTAATTTCTCTCTCTCATGAGGAGGGAGGATAATGAAAGTTCACAGGAGTAACAAGTAAAGATAGACCTACCAATTAGTTATAGTGATTTTACTGATATCAAGTTTGTTTATGAATTATTAAGTGATTCAAACTTGTAATTCTGTTACCAAATTGGTAACGGAATTACAAAAAAGTAGAGTACTGTACAGTAGAGAAGAGTACAGTACTGTACAGCAGAGTTCGGTAGAGTACAGTACTGTACAGTAAAGTAGAGTTCAGTAGAGTAGAGTAGAATACTTTACTGTACAGTAGAGTAGAGCTCAGTATAGTAGAGCACACTAGAGTAGAGTACTGTACAGTAGAGTACAGTAGAGTAGAGTACAGTACAGTACTGTACAGTAAAGTAGAGTTCAGTAGAGTTCAGTACAGTAGAGTAGAATACTTTACTGTACAGTAGAGTAGAGCTCAGTACAGTAGAGCACACTAGAGTAGAGTACAGTAGAGTAGAGTTCAGTAGAGCACACTAGAGTAGAGTAGAGTTCAGTAGAGTACAGTACCGTACAGTTCAGTACAGTACAGTAGAGTACAGTTCAGTACAGTACAGTATAATACTTTACTGTACAGTAGAGCTCAGTACAGTAGAGCACACTAGAGTAGGTACGGTACAATGTACAGTATTGAACATATCTACTGTACTGTACAGTATTGAACATATCTACTGTTCAGTATTGAACATATATACTGTACTGTGCTGTACTGTGATGTCCAAACTTGTGAAACATAGACATTTATGATCGGTTCAGATTTTTCAGTGTAAATTGTCCGAAGTTGTCCTTGTGCATGGTGTTGTACAGTTTGTTAAAATCAATGTTTTTTTGTATGGCATACATTTTAAAGTGAACAATCTGTGTCAAAGCGCAATTCTGTTACAATGGAATTGCCCTTTTATTAAAACAATTAATGAAAGGGTTTTCAGTCAACTTTTTTTGAAATATGGGGTTGTGGACCATATAAGAATGAGATACAGAAAGCCCCAAATATTGATACGATTACAATACTTTTTTCTTTGGACAATATAATCCATTTGGCGTCAGCCTGTCTGTGAATTTAACCTGAGTTGGTTTTCTGGGTCAGATTTGAGTAGAGATATGTTGTGTCCACATGACAGTTGATTGCTGTCCAACATTCTGGGACACAGTCAGACTCACACACCTTCAAAGGAAGACTAGTCTTCCTGTTTTGTCTATTGGTGCTTGGAAGGGGGGAGGTTTAGGGTTTAGGGATGGTAAAGCAGGGGGGATGGTATAGCACGTTGCCTAAAATGTTATATAAAGAAGTATATAAGTATAGTGAGTTAGAGGGATGTTGAATTGAATAGGTATTCATAACCTCAGATCTCAGTATAGTGAGTTAGAGGGATGTTGAATTGAATAGGTATTCATAACCTCAGATCTCAGTATAGTGAGTTAGAGGGATGATGAATTGAATAGGTATTCATAACCTCAGATCTCAGTATAGTGAGTTAGAGGGATGATGAATTTACTAGATATTCCTAACCACCAGATCTCACTATAGTGAGTTAAGGAGATGTTGAATTGACCAGGTATTCCTAACCCCAGATCTCACTATAGTGAGTTAAGGAGATGTTGACTTGACCAGGTATTCCTAACCCCAGATCTCACTATAGTGAGTTAAGGAGATGTTGAATTGACCAGGTATTCCTAACCCCAGATCTCACTATAGTGAGTTAAGGAGATGTTGAATTGACCAGGTATTCCTAACCCCAGATCTCACTATAGTGAGTTAAGGAGATGTTGAATTGACCAGGTATTCCTAACCCCAGATCTCACTATAGTGAGTTAAGGAGATGTTGAATTGACCAGGTATTCCTAACCCCAGATCTCACTATAGTGAGTTAAGGAGATGTTGAATTGACCAGGTATTCCTAACCCCAGATCTCAGTATAGTGAGTTAAGGAGATGTTGAATTGACCAGGTATTCCTAACCACCAGATCTCATCCATGTTGACATTTCTTTAACTGCACAGTCCAACAATGAACAATACAAAATTTAAAGAATATATATATTTTAAATTCGAAGAAACCGTTAAACCCAATTCAATGCTCCCGAAATTTGACATTTTACCAAAAATATGTCTGACATCTGATAATGCAGCAAAAGCATATTTCTCTCAAATGTGCGCAAATTATTTATATCCCTGTTAGTGAGCATTTCTCCTTTGCCAAGATAATCCATCCACCTGACAGGTGTGGCATATCAAGAAGCTGATTAAACCACATGATCATTACACAGGTGCACCTTGTGCTGGGGACAATAAAAGGCAATTTTCAAAATGTGTAGTTTTGTCACACAATGCCACAGATGAACTATGGTGTGAGGTTGGATCTATTCTAAACCAACATCAGGGGTGCGTCCCAAAATGACCCCTTATTCCATAAATAGTGCACTACTTTTGAGCAGAGACCTATAGGTCCTCGTCAAAAGTAGTGCACTGTGTAGGGAATAGGGTTTTTCATTTTAGAGGACAGGAATGTAGCGTTGCGGTAAAATAAAATACTTCTCTGTTTAGGACAGGAAGTTAATTAGGACTATGCTGAATGACTGCTCTCAACTGTCCTCTGAGTGAGCCTGCCGATAGGACTTGGGGAAAGACTAGATAGGACAAAGGGGACCGAGAGAGAATAATTATCTTCTGGGACTCCATCATTAACATGAAGAACAACATCCAAACACAGCCCGAGTGAAACATCCATAATGTTTTAGTCCAGTGACATCCATAATGGTACTGTCCAGTCATCCAAACACACACAGAGTCCATAATGGTACTGTCCAGTCATTCAAACACACACAGAGTCCATAATGGTACTGTCCAGTCATCCAAACACACCCAGAGTCCATAATGGTACTGTCCAGTCATTCAAACACACCAGAGTCCATAATGGTACTGTCCAGTCATCCAAACACACCCAGAGTCCATAATGGTACTGTCCAGTCATTCAAACACACCCAGAGTCCATAATGGTACTGTCCAGTCATCCAAACACACCCAGAGTCCATAATGGTACTGTCCAGTCATCCAAACACACACAGAGTCCATAATGGTACTGTCCAGTCATTCAAACACACCCAGAGTCCATAATGGTACTGTCTAGTCATCCAAACACACCCAGAGTCCATAATGGTACTGTCCAGTCATTCAAACACACCCAGAGTCCATAATGGTACTGTCCAGTCAACCAAACACTCCCGGAGTCCATAATGGTACTGTCCAGTCATTCAAACACACCCAGAGTCCATAATGGTACTGTCCAGTACAGTTACAAGGAAGTGACTTGTATCACATAAATGAATAGATGGTCTGTGTGTCATATCTATCATAGTCATGAAATGCATATATTTGACCATGCCTTGTTATTTTATACACACAATGATACTTTGTATCAAATTGGGTCAAATGTCTAACTTTCTAAATTGAATTAAAAACTCAAATGATTTGGGACTCACAATGTCACAAATGTGTTCTTACAATACGAGATATCACATAATTAGATTTTCAGTCTTCAAAAATAAACTTTGAACTTGTTAAATTAGTTGGAAGAATCTGTAATATATTCTGTCCATAATATGATCCCAAACACTAGGTCCATGTGAAACCTCCTCAAACCCAAAACACATCCGTTTGAGTTCTGCTCAGGGGGTCTTCTTGACCTTCATTTAATGCGGGTCAAAACAAACAGTGTTGCAGTGGTCTGGAATGTTGTGTGTCTGGTCAGATCAGATTAAACCATAATAAGGAGACTTCAAACTAAAATACTAAATTAAGAGATAAAAAGCAAGAGTTTTAAAAGCGACGCGTGTTTATTTCCAACTCTTATCTCATACAAATTTGTGCATAACAGTACAACAATTCTGTCAGCAGCTCACTTAGTGTTTTGCACATATACACGCTTGTCTTGTCGTCGTGGCTCATCTGGCCTGTTTTTCTCACCTCGTATCAGGGGTCTGTAAGAGAGCAGTGGGACCCCCTGAGACAACATAGGAACGTTCACTCCTTTCCAAACCAACGTCCTCCTTCAGATCTTAGCCATATCTCCTGAGAAAAGACAAGTCTGCGTGGCTGAATCCTGTTTATTATTAATGGAGAATATTACGTTGATGCCTCTTACAGTGGACGTTAATGAATCCTGTTTATTATTAATGGAGAATATTACGTTGATGCCTCTAAAAGTGGACGTTAATGAATCCTGTTTATTATTAATGGAGAATATTACGTTGATGCCTCTTACAGTGGACGTTAATGAATCCTGTTTATTATTAATGGAGAATATTACGTTGCTGCCTCAGTGGACATTAATGTTAGGTTGGCTGTTTAATTTGAATATCTCTGTGTGACAATGTTTCCACTGGTAGACATCAGAGCCTCGCTTAAACACAGCAATTTACTTTTTTCACGCACGCGCACACACACACACACACACACACTGTCTCATAGTAAGCCCTATCTTCCTCCTTTCTCTCTCTGTACCCTCCCTCAGCCAGAGAGAAGGTGGGTCCCAAGCCCATGGGCTACCCAGTGACTGGCTCAGACTGCTGCATCAAGCTGAAGGAGCCAACCAATGGTCTCCAAACAGGGGACTCAATCGCAGACTCCATCGACCTATCAGGCAAGAACAAGAAGCGTCGTAACCGCACCACGTTCAGTACCTTCCAGTTGGAGGAGCTGGAGAAAGTGTTTCAGAAGACTCACTACCCTGACGTTTACGCCCGGGAACAGCTGGCCCTTAGGACCGAACTGACAGAGGCACGTGTACAGGTAATCCCCCTCTTCATCACATTCTACACCTCCTATCCTGGCTGTTACAGTAACTGTTACAGTAACTATCTCAGTCCCCTATCCTGGCTGTTACAGTAACTATCTCAGTCCCCTATCCTGGCTGTTACAGTAACTATCTCAGTCCCCTATCCTGGCTGCTACAGTAACTATCTCAGTCCCCTATCCTGGCTGCAACAGTAACTATCTCAGTCCCCTATCCTGGCTGCTACAGTAACTATCTCAGTCCCCTATCCTGGCTGTTACAGTAACTATCTCAGTCCCCTATCCTGGCTGCTACAGTAACTATCTCAGTCCCCTATCCTGGCTGCAACAGTAACTATCTCAGTCCCCTATCCTGGCTGCTACAGTAACTATCTCAGTTCCCTATCCTGGCTGCTACAGTAACTATCTCAGTTCCCTATCCTGGCTGCTACAGTAACTATCTCAGTCCCCTATCCTGGCTGCAACAGTAACTATCTCAGTCCCCTATCCTGGCTGCTACAGTAACTATCTCAGTCCCCTATCCTGGCTGCTACAGTAAATATCTCAGTCCCCTATCCTGGCTGCTACAGTAACTATCTCAGTCCCCTATCCTGGCTGCTACAGTAACTATCTCAGTCCCCTATCCTGGTTGCTACAGTAACTATCTCAGTCCCCTATCCTGGCTGCTACAGTAACTATCTCAGTCCCCTATCCTGGCTGCTACAGTAACTATCTCAGTCCCGTATCCTGGCTGCTACAGTAACTATCTCAGTCCCCTATCCTGGCTGCTACAGTAACTATCTCAGTCCCCTATCCTGGCTGCTACAGTAACTATCTCAGTCCCCTATCCTGGCTGCTACAGTAACTATCTCAGTCCCCTATCCTGGCTGCTACAGTAACTCAGTCCCCTATCCTGGCTGTTACAGTAACTATCTCAGTCCCCTATCCTGGCTGCTACAGTAACTATCTCAGTCCCCTATCCTGGCTGTTACAGTAACTATCTCAGTCCCCTATCCTGGCTGTTACAGTAACTATCTCAGTCCCCTATCCTGGCTGCTACAGTAACTATCTCAGTCCCCTATCCTGGCTGCTACAGTAACTATCTCAGTCCACTATCCTGGCTGCAACAGTAACTATCTCAGTCCCCCTATCCTGGCTGCTACAGTAACTATCTCAGTCCCCTATCCTGGCTGCTACAGTAACTATCTCAGTCCCCTATCCTGGCTGCTACAGTAACTATCTCAGTCCCCTATCCTGGCTGCTACAGTAACTATCTCAGTCCCCTATCCTGGCTGCTACAGTAACTATCTCAGTCCCCTATCCTGGCTGCTACAGTAACTATCTCAGTCCCCTATCCTGGCTGCTACAGTAACTATCTCAGTCCCCTATCCTGGCTGCTACAGTAACTATCTCAGTCCCCTATCCTGGCTGCTACAGTAACTATCTCAGTCCACTATCCTGGCTGCTACAGTAACTATCTCAGTCCCCTATCCTGGCTGCTACAGTAACTATCTCAGTCCCCTATCCTGGCTGCTACAGTAACTATCTCAGTCCCCTATCCTGGCTGCTACAGTAACTATCTCAGTCCCCTATCCTGGCTGTTACAGTAACTATCTCAGTCCCCTATCCTGGCTGCTACAGTAACTATCTCAGTCCCATATCCTGGCTGCTACAGTAACTATCTCAGTCCCCTATCCTGGCTGCTACAGTAACTATCTCAGTCCCCTATCCTGGCTGCTACAGTAACTATCTCAGTCCCCTATCCTGGCTGCTACAGTAACTATCTCAGTCCCCTATCCTGGCTGCTACAGTAACTATCTAATTCCCCTATCCTGGCTGCTACAGTAACTATCTCAGTCCCCTATCCTGGCTGCTACAGTAACTATCTCAGTCCCCTATCCTGGCTGTTACAGTAACTATCTCAGTCCCCTATCCTGGCTGTTACAGTAACTATCTCAGTCCCCTATCCTGGCTGTTACAGTAACTATCTCAGTTCCCTATCCTGGCTGTTACAGTAACTTTCTCAGTCCCCTATCCTGGCTGTTACAGTAACTATCTCAGTTTCCTATCCTGGCTGCTACAGTAACTATCTCAGTCCACTATCCTGGCTGCTACAGTAACTATCTCAGTTCCCTATCCTGGCTGCTACAGTAACTATCTCAGTCCCCTATCCTGGCTGTTACAGTAACTATCTCAGTCCCCTATCCTGGCTGCTACAGTAACTATCTCAGTCCCCTATCCTGGCTGTTACAGTAACTATCTCAGTCCCCTATCCTGGCTGCTACAGTAACTATCTCAGTCCCCTATCCTGGCTGCTACAGTAACTATCTCAGTCCCCTATCCTGGCTGTTACAGTAACTATCTCAGTCCCCTATCCTGGCTGCTACAGTAACTATCTCAGTCCCCTATCCTGGCTGCTACAGTAACTATCTCAGTCCCCTATCCTGGCTGTTACAGTAACTATCTCAGTCCCCTATCCTGGCTGTTACAGTAACTATCTCAGTCCCCTATCCTGGCTGCTACAGTAACTATCTCAGTCCCCTATCCTGGCTGCTACAGTAACTATCTAATTCCCCTATCCTGGCTGCTACAGTAACTATCTCAGTCCCCTATCCTGGCTGCTACAGTAACTATCTCAGTCCCCTATCCTGGCTGTTACAGTAACTATCTCAGTCCCCTATCCTGGCTGTTACAGTAACTATCTCAGTCCCCTATCCTGGCTGTTACAGTAACTATCTCAGTTCCCTATCCTGGCTGTTACAGTAACTTTCTCAGTCCCCTATCCTGGCTGTTACAGTAACTATCTCAGTTTCCTATCCTGGCTGCTACAGTAACTATCTCAGTTTCCTATCCTGGCTGCTACAGTAACTATCTCAGTTCCCTATCCTGGCTGCTACAGTAACTATCTCAGTCCCCTATCCTGGCTGTTACAGTAACTATCTCAGTCCCCTATCCTGGCTGCTACAGTAACTATCTCAGTCCCCTATCCTGGCTGTTACAGTAACTATCTCAGTCCCCTATCCTGGCTGCTACAGTAACTATCTCAGTCCCCTATCCTGGCTACTACAGTAACTATCTCAGTCCCCTATCCTGGCTGTTACAGTAACTATCTCAGTCCCCTATCCTGGCTGCTACAGTAACTATCTCAGTCCCCTATCCTGGCTGCTACAGTAACTATCTCAGTCCCCTATCCTGGCTGTTACAGTAACTATCTCAGTCCCCTATCCTGGCTGTTACAGTAACTATCTCAGTCCCCTATCCTGGCTGTTACAGTAACTATCTCAGTCCCCTATCCAGGCTGCTACAGTAACTATCTCAGTCCCCTATCCTGGCTGCTACAGTAACTATCTCAGTCCCCTATCCTGGCTGCTACAGTAACTATCTCAGTCCCCTATCCTGGCTGTTACAGTAACTATCTCAGTCCCCTATCCTGGCTGTTACAGTAACTATCTCAGTCCCCTATCCTGGCTGCTACAGTAACTATCTCAGTCCCCTATCCTGGCTGCTACAGTAACTATCTCAGTCCACTATCCTGGCTGCTACAGTAACTATCTCAGTCCCCTATCCTGGCTGTTACAGTAACTATCTCAGTCCCCTATCCTGGCTGCTACAGTAACTATCTCAGTCCCCTATCCTGGCTGCTACAGTATCTATCTCAGTCCCCTATCCTGGCTGCTACAGTAACTATCTAATTCCCCTATCCTGGCTAAAGTAACTATCTCAGTTTGCAACTGTAATAGTTTGCAGTACCATCCTGCAAACATTTAATGCATCCAGATTATAGGCTACAATATGTATGTGCAGAAATGCAAAGTAGAACTGCTGCTCAGTCTTTTAAATTAAGATTTTTGTTTGTTGCCTTACAACAAACTTTGGCATTTGAAAGTAAATTATGTGGCAGATGTCCTCTGATCCCTTTCTCTCTCTCCATTCAGGTGTGGTTCCAGAACCGCCGGGCCAAGTGGAGGAAGAGGGAACGTTACGGGAAGATCCAGGAGGTGCGAAACCACTTTGCTGCTACATACAATATCTCCACCTACCAGGTACCCACTGACACGCACCGACACACACCGACACCCACTGACACGCACCGACACACACCGACACGCACTGACACGCACTGACACATCCACACATAGTTCACTTTGCTACTACATATGATATCTCCACCTGCCAGGTACTGTCTTCTGACAGGTGGCGTCACTCCTACGCACGCTCATCCCTCAATCTAATCTGACGTACTCTCTTCCTCTCTAGATGCAGAGCAACCTGTGGCCAGGAGCTGGTGCAGGAGGGGGCGGGGGGTCCGGCGGGGGCTGTGTCCTGAGCCCTGACACCATGTCTTCCTCCTGTATGAGCCCCTACCCCCATCCCCACAGCAACCTCTCCTCCATGGGCTTCATGGGCATGCCCCCGTCCTCCAGCCACCCCCACCACCCTCACCATCACCCCCCACACCACCCTGGTGTCAATAGCCTCTACTCCCTCCACAGCTTCCCTGGGGCCCTCGGGGGCCACTCCTTTGAGCCGGGGCCCGAGACAGAGTATAAGCCATCCAGCCTGTTGGCCCTGCGGATGAAGGCTAAGGACCCTGGGAGTCTTCTATCCTGGCCTACATGATCACCACAGTGTCAGGGTCAGATCCTTACTATGTACTGACTGAGCCAATGTACACACACACATTCAAACTCAATCTTGCATACGAGCTTCCCCATGGATAGTTATGGCCACATGTGTTTGTGTTGCTGCAGCAGAAGTCAAAACTCTCTCCTGTGGTTCACTACAATATGTACACACACACACACACACTCTGCTATTTTTCTCCCAATAACGTAAACCCACAGACTTAAAAAACATGACATGATCAACCTTTGAGTTTGTTAGGTATTTTGTCCCTGGGCATTTCCATGTAGAAGAACCACCATATAGAGTTAATACGTACAGGTAAGACTGGGTGTCAAATGAAAACTAAGAGTCTACATTTTTTGGGGGGGGAAATGAATGCATAGATACCATTTTTCAACCATTTTCCATCTTGAACATTTGTCATAAGTAAAGGCTTTGATTTCTGGATAAACAGATGGACAAGGGGGTCTTAGAAAACATTTACATCTAGCAGTAAAATTATTAAAAGTGATCAGAAATACATCAAAACACAATAATGTTGATGTAAAGACCCCTGCCAACTAATATCAACACTTACATTTAGTTTTGGATAAATGTACTATCTGTAAGTATGATAAATATTTCCTTATGCTTTGTAATTCCGTTACCAAACACCCACATATCTCCTTTATGAGACCTACCAATTAGTTATAGTGATTTTACTGATATCAAATGTTGTTTTTGACTTATTAAGTGATTAAAACTTGTAATTCGAAATATCAAACAATCTGTAACGTAATGACTGCAACTGAATTGGCTACGATAGGACATCGTAGTAGTCACAAATCACAGTTGAATCACCTGCTACTGTCCTCCCTTCCACTGACATTCTGTTATGTTCAGCTCATAGTGTCACCTGCTACTGTCCTCCCTTCCACTGACATTCTGTTATGTTCAGCTCATAGTGTCACCTGCTACTGTCCTCCCTTCCACTGACATTCTGTTATGTTCAGCTCATAGCGTCTCCTGCTATTGTCCTCCCTTCCACTAACATACTGTTATGTTCAGCTCATAGTGTCTCCTGTTACTGTCCTCCCTTCCACTGACATTCTGTTATGTTCAGCTCATAGTGTCTCCTGTTACTGTCCTCCCTTCCACTGACATTCTGTTATGTTCAGCTCATAGTGTCTCCTGTTACTGTCCTCTCTTCCACTGACATTCTGTTATGTTCAGCTCATAGTGTCTCCTGCTACTGTCCTCTCTTCCACGGACATACTGTTATGTTCAGCTCATAGTGTCTCCTGCTACTGTCCTCTCTTCCACTGACATTCTGTTATGTTCAGCTCATAGTGTCTCCTGCTACTGTCCTCTCTTCCACTGACATTCTGTTATGTTCAGATCATAACTGTTTTCTTTTTCTTTCTGTCATGTGGTGGTCAAAGCAAGAGTGTTAAAACAGTCTGTCTTGACAACCCCTCTCTTTCTCTCTCGCTCTCTTTGTCTCTCTCTCTCTCCCTCTGTCTCTCTCTCTCTCTGTCTCTCTGTTTCACTCTCACTCTCTCTGTCTCACTCTCACTCTCCAGTTAATGTTACTTCTCCCACCTCTTACTGACACCTACCCATGAGCACCCTCTCTTTCCATTTACTGTAACAAGCATTCTAATCCACTGAGCACCGACCAACACAGGACGTCCATGGACGTTGAAAGGTAGTTGAAATTTGGTCAGTCCACCATGGCCTTTATGTTAACGTACAGTACAGTGCAGTACAGTGCAGTGCAGTGGAGTACAGTGCAGTACAGTGCAGTGCAGTACAGTGAGTGGAGCACAATACAGTACAATACAGTACAGTTAAGACAAGTAGAGTATAGTACATTGTACTGAACTAAACTCTATTTTACTGTAGTGAACTCTACTGTACTGTTAAATAGAATCGTTTTGGTCATTTACACATTATGTTATTGCAGGTGCAGTAACGCCTAACAATACAAACAATACACACAAATTCCAAAAATAAAAATTAAGAAATTAAGAAACATCTGAACGAGCAATGTCAGACTCCAGAAAATAAATATACCATATATATACACTACCGTTCAAAAGTTTGGAGTCACTTAGAAATGTCCTTGGTTTTGAAAGAAAAGCACATTTTTGTCCATTAAAATAACATCAAATTGATCAGAAATACAGGGTTGACATTGTTAATGTTGTAAATGACTGTTGTAGCTGGAAACGGCAGATTTTTTTATGGAATATCTAGATAGGCGTACAGAGGCCCATTATCAGTAACCCTCACTCCTGTGTTCCAATGGCACGTTGTGTAAGCTAATCCAAGTTTATTGTTTAAAAGGCTAATTGATCATTAGAAAACCCTTTTGCAATTATGTTGGCACAGCTGAAAACTGTTGTGCTGATTAAAGAAGCAATAAAACTGGCCTTCTTTAGACTAGTTGAGTATCTGGAGCATCAGCATTGTGGTTTCGATTACAGGCTCAAAATGACCAGAAACAAAGAACTTTCTTCTGAAACTCGTCAATCTATTCTTGTATTGAGAAATGAAGTCTTTTCCATGAAAGAAATTGTCAAGAAACTGAAGATCTCGTACAACGCTATGTACTACTCCCTTCACAGAACAGCGCAAACTGGTTCTAACCAGAATAGAAAGAGGAGTGGGAGGCCCCGGTGCACAACTGAGCAAGAGGACAATTACATTAGAGTGTCTAGTTTGAGAAACAGACGCCTCACAAGTCCTCAACTGGCAGCTTCATTAAATAGTACCCGCAAAACATCAGTCTCAACGTCAACAGTGAAGAGGCGACTCCGGGATGCTGGCCTTCTAGGCAGAGTTCCTCTGTCCAGTGTCTGTGTTCTTTTTCCCATCTTAATCTTTTATTTTTATTGGCCAGTCTATGTTTTTTTCTTTCTTTGCAACTCTCCACTGTCGCCTCTCCACTGTTGACGTTAAGACTGGTGTTTTGCGGGTACTACTTAATGAAGCTACCAGTTGAGGACTTGTGTCTAGTCTGTTTCTCAAACTAGACACTCTAATGTACTTGTCCTCTTGCTTAGTTGTGCACCGGGGCCTTATTCTTAAATGGATTAAAAACATTGTTTTTCTCATCAATCTATACACAGTACCCCATAATGACCAAGCGAAAACAGGTTGTTAGACATTTTAGCAAATGTATTAAACATTTGTATTTGTATACATAAGTATTCTGACCCTTTGCTATGAGACTTGAAATTAAGCTCACGTGCATCCTGTTTCCATTGATCCTCCTTGAGATGTTTCTACAACTTGATTGGAGTCCACCTGTGGTAAATTCAATTAATTGGACATGATTTGGAAAGGCGCACAACTGTCTATATAAGCTCCCACAGTCGACAGTGCATGTCAGAGCAAAATCCAAGCCATGAGGTCGAAGGAATTGTCCGTAGAGCTCAAAGAAAGGATTGTGTCGAGGCACAGATCTGGGAAAACATCTTCACTATTGTACTTTTGGTAATGTACGGTATGTTTGTGGAACATTTTACAAATTTATTTTAAAAAATGAAAGCTGAAATTTCTTGGGTCAATAGGTATTCAACACTTTTTTTATGGCAAGTCTGAATAAGTTCAGGAGGAAATATTTGGTTAACAAGTCACATAAGTTTACTCTGTGTGCAATAATAGTGTTTAACATGATTTTTTAATGACTACCTCATCTCTGTACCCCACACATACAAATATCTGTAACGTCCCTCAGTCGAGCAGTGAACTTCAAACACAGATTCAACCACAAAGACCAGGGAGGTTTTCCATTGCCTCGCAAAGTAGGTCACCTATTGGTAGATGGGTTAAAATTTAAAAAAGCAGACATTGAATATTCCTTTGAGCATGGTGAAGTTGTTAATTACACTTTGGATGGTGTATCAATACACCAAGCCAGTCACTAGGAATATATAGAAGTCCTTCCTAACTCAGTTGCCGGAGAGGAAGGAAACCGCTCAGGGATTTCACTATGAGGCCAATGGTGACTTTAAAACAGTTACAGAGTTTAATGGCTTTAATAGGAGAAAACTGTAGATTAATCAACAACATTGTAGTTACTCCACAATAATAACCTAATTGACAGAGTGAAAAGAAGGAAGCCTGTACAGAATAAAAAATATTCCTACACAACATCCAGGACTATAAGAGCGGTCTGTCCGTTGAGGTGTGCTGAGGGAGGAGCTCTATGTGTGTGTGTGTGTGTGTGTGTGTGTATGTAGCAGTATAGCTGGCCTCACATCAAGAGGCCTTCGGATGGCACCCCATGCATCAGTTTAAAGTGGTAGGCCTATTAATGAAAAACTAACTGAGCGACTGCACTATGCCATTGATGATGAAGTGTAGGGCGGCTATCAGGCATCCCTCCAAAGTCCCCGCTCCGTATTGAGAATGCAGGGTCTACCTAGTTCACATCTGGCAGCAGAGAGTGTAAACGCCAAACTCAAATGAATGATGAGCTATGTCTCACTGAAGAAATTGGGGTTATAATTCCCTGGTCGTTTCTTCATATATTTTTTTTATCACAAGGAGTATTTTATGGAGAGGGGATGAATTACTGTATACTGATAGGCCCTTGACTTGACACAGTGGTGGTGTGGCATGATTTTCCACATTACATATGGGTTTCAATGACCCAGGGAAAGCCTTCATGGGTTATTGTGACTCATGTAGACAATGGCCGAACGTGCACAAAGATGTTGGATTTCAGATATGACATCATTGTTTTCAACATATCCAAATAGTTTTTAAACTATGGCATGGTTCAATGCGCCAATAAATCCTCACAATCCACTTTACTTTTTATTTTTTATTAGCGGTGTCTTGGGAGCTAATATTGGGATCATGTATACTGTGATAATGACCCATACAAAAAAAAATGTAATGGAGAGCAATGTATAAGAAGGGATTGGTGGTAAATGCATGGCTTTGTCATTTTTATACACCACCGTTATTGGAGTCTCCTTAGACCAGAGGGAAGAGTGCCCCCTACTGGCCCTCCAACAACACGTCCAGCAGCATCTGGTCTCCCATCCAAGGATCGAACATGAACCAACCCTGCAGGGCAGTTTAGCTTCAGAGGCAAACAAGCCAGCAGTAGGATGCAGCAGGATGGTGTGGCTGCTGGCTACTATTGATTGGAGGAAGATGGAAGATAACTACATGCTCTTTCTGTGTGTAATGTCTTCTCATCATTGGCTGGTGCTGCTTTGAAATGTAGAGTTGCGTGGTACCACCCCATCTGGTAAACATGACAAGATGGTAAACATGACAAGATGGTAAACATGACAAGATGATGAACATGACAAGATGGTAAACATGACAAGATGATGAACATGACAAGATGGTAAACATGACAAGATGATGAACATGACAAGATGCCCAATACGTGTCAGCTAGCCATACCGGACAATCTGGGTGATTTCTTTTGGTAATGCATCTTTTCTGGGTTTAAATGATTTACAGTGAAAGACAGATCCTTCAAAGCTACTTTGCTTCCCCAGGTGGTTAGATTGCTATGGGCAAATATTTGGTGCTCTCTCTCTTCCTCCCATCCTCCCTTCCCTCTCGTTACTTCAGTACTATGACAGCAATGCTGGAACAAATTAGATGCCAGCCAGTCCCCTCCCGGCCTCCCCTGATCTGTGCCTTGTTTTGTGTAAGCAGACATGTGGTTTCAATAGAGGAGCTGAGCAGAGTAGAGGGAGTGAAAAGCAAACCTGTCAGAGACACTTTCCACACCCACATACAGCCTTCAAATTCCAGCCAGACCCTAGGAGACAGCCGCAGCGCCATATTCATTAGGTACCAAACGGAAGAAAGCAGACGGCAACAGGGAGGGACGACTACCTGGACTTGTGCAATAAGAAATGCACATTTTTCATTTTCTGTTTCAGACTGTTTTAAAACATTTTCCCTTGTGCGTCCCAATGAATACACCCCCGGCACTCACTCTCCAGCTGCAGGAGCCCCCAGCACTGATTAAACCTCAGATTAAGTGGAAGAGATAAGAGGAGCCTTCAGAACAGAGCAGAAACTAAGGAGACGGATGAATGGCCTGTGGAAAACAAGCAGAGGAAATAGTGTAACGGTTTATAGGCCTCCGACTCACAATGAATGAGTCACGTGGTCTCTCAAAGTAACCTTTACTGTAATGTTTAAAGGTGAGGTATCAGACTCTCAAAATAGAGGTGTTAAACTATAAAACAGACAGAGTTAACATTACATAGGATGATGCAGTGAAATTGACATGTAAAATGTGTCATTACATTGCTTTACTTCAGGCGATTGTAAAAACGCCAGTCAGTATAGTGAGTACTATAAATGTTTCGTATTAAAATGACAGTAGTTCATCATCTGTCCCTATTCATTGCAAAATATTCTGGAGACAAGATGACTCAACATTTCTCTAAAGCCTGGTCAGTCAGAGTGAAAATGAACTATTTTAACCGGAAAATAGTGTGTAGAGCTCATTGAATTAGCTACTTAAGTTGCATTCCAAGTAAGCTCAGGAGTACAGGAGCTAGTGTCTCTTAACTCAGTAAACCAGGCTAAAATATGCAGGCCTACCCTGCGTTGCTGTTTATCATTAGTGCAACAGAGTCATCCATCAAAAACACCATAGAGCGGAAAATGGCTTAGGTCCTAGGTGTGCGACAAACGTTCTTCATCCATGTCCGACACACACACGCACACACACACACACACACACACACACACACACACACACACACACACACACACACACACACACACACACACACACACACACACACACACACACACACACACACACACACACACACACACACACACACACACACACACACACACACACACACACACACACACAGGCTCTTTATTCGGGGTCATTGGGTGAGGGCTGTCACTGGCGCCTGTACATACATATATTAACCTCATTACCCAAAGAAATACCTCTGAAAGTGTCATTAAATCTGCAAAGCTGTCGTCCGACCGTAGTTTCAAGAAGTACACCAAGCTTTTGATCTATGCCACAGACGTACCTTGACTGCCCTGAATCATAAACTAGTGATGCCGTGTCTGTGCTGCTATTCTGAACTCTCACATCAGGCTCATGATCAGGCATCTAAGCCACAGGAGGCTGCTGAGGGGAGGAAAGCTCATGGAATGAATGGAATGGCATCAAACATACAGAAACCATGTGTTCAATACCATTCCATTCAATACCGTTCCAGCCATTCCATTCAAGCCCGTCCTCCCCCAATTAACTGCTGTGATCTAGGCCAGTAATCATTAAGCATCTCAGATTAGGAGTGCAGATCTAGGATCAGTTTAGCATTATTATCTTTTGAGATAAAAAAAATTATGAATAAAATCATAAAATATAAGACCAGGTGGAACTGATCCTATATCAGCAATCCTACTCTGAGACGCTTGATGTGATTAATCGGCATTAACAGTTTTGTACCTATAAGCTCATAATTGGCAGCATGCTGTGTAGGCCTAAAGGGCCCTACTGTAACTGTCAACATGAGAGGTAATAGAATTAAGGTGAGAGAGAGAGCTCAGCTATAAGTGTCAGGTTGCTTTGGGTTTTATTTCAAAGGAGAGAGAAGAAAGGGTAGAATAGATTTAGCAGCTGATCTGAAGGGGGGGGGGGGTGAAGTTAATACCTAGTTAAGACTTACTAGGTATCAAAAAACACTGCTATCAAAACATTGAACATCTCATTACAAAATCATTGGCATTAATATGGTGTTGCTTTAACAGCCTCCACTCTTCTGGGAAGGCTTTCCACTAGATGTTGGAACATTGCTGCGTGGACTTGCTTCCATTCAGCCATAAGAGCATTAGTGAGGTCGGGCACTAATGTAGTAAGGCGATTAGGCCTGGTTCGCAGTCGGCGTACCAATTCATCCCAAAGGTGTGTGATGGGGTTGAGGTCAGGGTTCTGTGCAGGTCAGTCAAGTTCTTCCACACCGATCTCGACAAACCATTTCTGTGCACGGGGGCATTGTCATGCATAAACAGGAAAGGGCTTTCCCCAAACTGTTGCCACAAAGTTGGAAGCACAGAATCGTCTAGAATGTCATTGTATGATGTAGCGTTAAGATTTCCCTTCACTGGAACTAAGGCGCCCAAACCATTAAAAACAGCCCTAGACCATTATTCCTCCTCCACCGAATTTTACAGTTGGCACTATGCATTCAGGCAGGTAGTGTTCTCCTGCCATCCGTTAAACCCAAATCCATCCGTTGAACTGCCAGATGGTGAAGCGTGATTCATCACTCCAGAGAACATGTTTCCAGAGTCCAATGGCTGCGAGCTTTACACCACTCCAGCCGACGCTTGGCATTGCACATGGTGATTTTAGGCTTGTGTGTGGCTGCTCGGCCATGGAAACCCATTTCCTGCAGCTCCCAATGAACAATTATTGTGCTGACATTGCTTCAAGCGGCAGTTTGGAACTTGGTAGTGAGTGTTGCACCGAGGAAAGACGATTTTTACGCTCTATGCGCTTCAGCACTCAGCGGCCCCGTTCTGTGAGCTTGTGTGGCCTACCACTGAGCCGTTGTTGCTCCTAGACATTTCCACTTCACAATAACAGCACTTACAGTTGACTGGGACAGCTCTAGCAGGGCAGGAATTTGACAAACTGACTCATTGGAAAGGTGGCATCCTATGATGGTGCCACATTGAAAGTCACTGAGCTCTTATTTTTATTGAACCTTTATTTAACTAGGCAAGTCAGTTAAGAACAAATTCTTATTTACAATGACGTCCTACCCTGACCAAACCCTCCCCTAACCCAGACAACACTGGGCCAATTGTGTACTGCCT
Source organism: Salvelinus alpinus (assembly GCF_045679555.1). NCBI lineage: Eukaryota > Metazoa > Chordata > Actinopteri > Salmoniformes > Salmonidae > Salvelinus > Salvelinus alpinus. Next base: position 47,279,031 of record NC_092102.1, on the reverse strand, counting down.
TATGGGACTCCTGATCACGGCCGGTTGTGATACAGCCCGGGATCGAACCAGTTTCTGTAGTGACACCTCTACCACTGAGATGCAGTGCCTTAGACCGCTGCGCCACTTGGGAGCGAATTACGGGCAATTCTACTGCCAATATTTGTCTGTGGAGATTGCATGGCCATCCGCTCGATTTTATACACCTGTCAGCAACGGGTGTGGCTGAAAAAGCTGAATCCACTAATTTGAAGGGGTGTCCACATACTTTTGGTCCTGTAGTGTATGACAATCTTGAAAAAACAAACATTGATAACCAGTTAACACATAGGCCTGCCTACTTAGTACAATCGACCCCATCCCAAGGGGAAACACTGACCAAAACTAAGGTTCCTACCCTGTCACATACAGGCCGATATAGGCCTACTGAGACTCATATTGGCTGTCTTATAAACATTTTGACCAAAATCACTTTAAGTATATTCTGAAAAACATAACACATACAGTAGTTAATGTGCTTCTACACCTGCATTGCTTGCTGTTTGGGGTTTTAGGCTGGGTTTCTGTACAGCACTTCGAGATATTAGCTGATGTACGAAGGGCTATATAAAATAAACTTGATTTGATTTGATTTATTTGCTTATCAAGCCGCTACTGCATGGTTACAAGACACCACTGCATGGTTACAAATAAGTTTTAGTATGCTACTCAGATGGCACCATCATGTGGAGAGATTGCAGAAGTACAGCTTTAGACAGAGAAAATTGGAAATAAAAAAAAATGTGTACATTTTCTAACCCCACTGAAATAGTTTTATACAATTCATTAAAAAAAACTCTCACAATGCATGCCTTTTAAAAACCTAGCGCAACATAGAATGGTGTTGTATTCTTACTTTGCTCAGTGTTTTACAAATAATGTGTAGTACACTTTATTATGATCAATAATACTAGTTATTTAAAAACATAGATAACTAAATATAAAACGCATGGTTGTATGCTAAACAACTTTTAACCAAAATAAATATTGTTCGAGTTTCTGTTATTTCTGATTTGACTGACATCCACTGTAAACACGGTGGTTGTTTTCCACACAGTTTTCAGTCCAATCAGCTCGAAGGGGCGGGCTCTGACAGAATTCTAGACAAAATGGCGGATGTTGTTGATTTGCGGCAGGGTCAGTGATAATCGGAGTTCGCCTTTTCACTGATTTACTGCAAGACATTATACAGAAATAACATAAGAAAAGCCATAATCGTTGTATGGTGAGCTGCAATGAAAGGCAAAGAAAGGTCACCGATTAAAAAGCGTTCTCGGGTTTTGGATGATATCCGAGACAGGGGAGGAGGCCACCCGCCCAGCAAGAAAACGAGGGCTATCTCGGTTTCCAGTGGGAGTAATAATGGAAATAGCTCGACTAAAAGTGACGGGGGATCTACGAGAAGGAGTTTGTTGGGTGACAAGAGAGGCCGGGATTTTGATGGACATGTATCGAGTCGAACCGGTGGGAGTAACCATAGCTATCCCGTTGCTGCTACTACCTCTATCGGTAAGAACCACAACCTGGGTTTGACACTCGATTTAGCCGCGGCAAGGACTAATGCTCGCGGCGAGCGTGTTCCGCCTCCACCTAACAACGAGAGTGAGTACAAGACTCTCAAAATCAGTGAACTGGGCACCCAGTTGAGCGATGAAGACATAGAAGACGGACTTTTCCACGAATTCAAAAAATTCGGGGACGTGAGTGTCAAAATAAGCCGCAGCAACGACGAGAGAATTGCGTTTGTCAACTTCAGAAAGCCCGAGGATGCCAGAGCAGCTAAACATGCACGGGGCAGGTTAGTACTTTATGACCGACCTCTGAAAATCGATGCAGTGTACATTAACAGGAGGAGAAGCCGTTCTCCAGTTGAGCGAGTTGACAGAGACCCATATGTTGGAGCCCCAGGCCACAGACACTTGCACACCCAGAGACCCCTCTCTCCATCTGTGCTTGGATACAGAGACTACAGACTACAGCAGCTGGCCCTTGGGCGCCTCCCTCCTCCCCCACCTCCTCCTTTGCCCAGAGACCTAGAGCGGGAGAGGGAGTTTGCCCTGTTTGAAGCCAGGGTGCGCCCAGTTCCAGCTTTCATTGCAGAGAGAGCTTCTGCTTTCCGTGAGGAGGATTTTATCTCCCCAGAGGATGACCAAAGAGCAAACAGGACGTTGTTTCTGGGCAACTTGGACATCACTGTCACAGAGACAGACCTGAGGCGGGCCTTCGACAGGTTTGGGTTGATAACAGAGGTGGATATAAAGCCCACACGGGGACAGACCAGCACGTACGGGTTCCTCAAGTTTGAGAATCTCGATATGGCCCACCGCGCCAAACTCACCATGTCTGGGAAGATAGTGGGCCGTAACCCCATAAAGATTGGCTATGGTAAGGCCACTCCCACCACACGCTTATGGGTGGGTGGGCTCGGACCCTGGGTCCCCCTAGCAGCATTGGCCAGAGAGTTTGACCGCTTTGGTACAATAAGGACCATTGACTACAGAAAGGGGGACACCTGGGCTTATATACAGTATGAGAGCCTTGACGCTGCTCAGGCTGCGTGCACTCACATGCGTGGCTTCCCTCTGGGGGGGCCCGAGAGGAGACTCAGGGTGGACTTTGCAGACACAGAGCACCACTACCAACAGCAGTTCCTTCAGCCTCTTCCTCTACCCCCCTTCGACATGGTGGCAGACGCTTTCATCCACCGCGCCATAGCTGAGCCCCTGAGGGACAGGGAAAGGACTCCACCGCTGCTCCACTTCAGAGAGAGAGAGCTGGGCTTCCCCGGGGCCGAGTGGCCCCCCATCCCGGCTATGCGTGAGCGGGTACGTCCCGGGACCTTCGAGCCGCTGGAGCGGGACCGGCGGCCGGGAGGGAGGGAGCCCTGGTCTCTGGAGCGAGAGCTGGCGGGGCGCGGCTGCGACCCAAGACGGAAACGACACCTTATGGATGACAGTCGCCATCTTGAAGTCTCTCCTGACAGCACTGACCGCACGGCACGCCGACACCGAGGGGGCCCATCCCCAGATGGTAGCCCCAACGGGGGCCGCTTCAGTGACTCAGAGCGTACCCCTCGTGGCGATGACAGACCCTCCCCTGGACGAGACCGTCGCCTCAGTCTGGAGCATCCTGGCGGGGGGGACAGGAGACTAAAGAGCCAGGGGAGTCTTGTCGAAAGAGGGGCCTCCAGCAGTGGCCTCTCGTCCTCAGCAGGGGAGCGGAAACGTAAAGCCGGCGACAGCAGCAGCAAAGGACCTGGAGCTAAGAGGGATCGCTCCTCAGACCAGGGTGGCTCTAAAGGTAGTCAGTCATCCAAGCTGAGCCTGGCCTGGCACGGCATGCTCCTCCTGAAGAACAGCAACTTCCCCGCCAACATGCACCTCCTGGAGGGTCACCAGGGCGTGGCCAAGGACCTCCTTGTTGACGGCCCCACGGGGAGACAGGTGGGGGAGCTCAAGATCACCCAGCGTCTCCGCCTCGACCAGCCCAAGCTGGACGAGGTCTCCAGACGCATCAAAGCGGCCGGCCCCGGCGGCTATGCCGTCCTCCTGGCGGTTCCCGGTTCCGGCGGCGAGGAGGTGTCGTCGACGGACCCGGCGGCTTCAACACAACGTCCTCTCCGAAATCTGGTGTCCTACCTGAAACAGAAGCAGGCAGCCGGAGTCATCAGCCTGCCGGTTGGAGGCAGCCGGGATAAGGACCACCAGGGTGTTCTCCACGCGTTCCCCCCCTGTGAGTTCTCACAGCAGTTCATTGATGTCTCGGCTAAAGCTCTGGCCAAAACCGACGAGGACTATCTGGTGATGGTCGTGGTGCGAGGTCCATCATAACTACAATCAGATAGAGGAAGCAAAACATCAATGATATTGTAAAAAAGAAAGAAAACTACTATTGCATGCTGTGTGTTGAGTTCTGCCTCATGGGGTTGCTACTAGAGAGTAGGGTTATGGGGGGGGGGATAGGCTATGTCACTATTTTGTCCACCAAAATAAGTATACAATTTCCCCCTGAAAGTCAACAGATGTGTAATTTTGGAACCCTGTTTTATAAAGGGTGTGATCATTTCTAGCCAACATATGCAGAAACAATTCAGCTGGAGTATTATAAAAGGGGGACATGCTATGAATAAAATGAAAAATCTACTGTAAATTTAAAATGAGGTATACTGGCCCCTTTTTCGTTTTCATTTAGGAAAACTTGAACCAACCGCTGTTTGTAAAAGTTGAAACTTCTCTCTAAGATTTGCTCTGCTGTTAGTGTTTGGTTGTATTATGTATACGTTATACTACTTAATGCTTATTACAATCAGTTGGTGTCATTTAAAGTTAATTATATATTTTTAGCAAAAATATTCACCTCAAAACCCTTTGTTCACTAACCATTTCTTTATTCTAAATGTCACATTTTGAGAAAGATACCATCAGGCCCTGTTTGACTGGTATGGTGAGCGTATAAATCATTCCGTTTGTATTTCTCATAAATGATTGGGGACATTAATGTTGGGATATGTCCTTACCGTCTTCCATATTGATCAAATGGACTTACTGGGCAACTTTCTCTAATACATGAACATGTTCTAAACCTAGAAATCTGAATGTACCTATGCACGGTAGGCTATCTGGTGTTCGGTTACATCTGGTGTTTTACCCTGTGTAACTGGTTCGGTTACACCTGGTGTTTTACCCTGTGTAACTGGTTTGGTTACACCTGGTGTTTTACCATGTATAACTAGTTCGGTTACACCTGGTGTCTTACCATGTATAACTAGTTCGGTTACACCTGGTGTTTTACCCTGTGTAACTGGTTTGGTTACACCTGGTGTTTTACCATGTATAACTGGTTTGGTTACATCTGGTGTTTTACCCTGTATAACTGGTTCGGTTACACCTGGTGTTTTACCCTGTGTAACTGGTTTGGTTACACCTGGTGTTTTACCCTGTGTAACTGGTTTGGTTACGCCTGGTGTTTTACCATGTATAACTGGTTTGGTTACACCTGGTGTTTTACCCTGTGTAACTGGTTCGGTTACACCTGGTGTCTTACCATGTGTAACTGGTTCGGTTACACCTGGTGTTTTACCCTGTGTAACTGGTTCGGTTACACCTGGTGTCTTACCATGTCTAACTAGTTCGGTTACACCTGGTGTTTTACCCTGTATAACTAGTTCGGTTACACCTGGTGTTTTACCATGTATAACTAGTTCGGTTACACCTGGTGTTTTACCCTGTATAACTAGTTCGGTTACACCTGGTGTTTTACCATGTATAACTAGTTCGGTTACACCTGGTGTCTTACCATGTCTAACTAGTTCGGTTACACCTGGTGTTTTACCATGTATAACTAGTTCGGTTACACCTGGTGTTTTACCATGTATAACTAGTTCGGTTACACCTGGTGTTTTACCCTGTATAACTAGTTCGGTTACACCTGGTGTTTTACCATGTATAACTAGTTCGGTTACACCTGGTGTTTTACCCTGTATAACTAGTTCGGTTACACCTGGTGTCTTACCATGTATAACTAGTTCGGTTACACCTGGTGTCTTACCATGTATAACTAGTTCGGTTACACCTGGTGTTTTACCATGTGTAACTAGTTCGGTTACACCTGGTGTTTTACCATGTATAACTAGTTCGGTTACACCTGGTGTCTTACCATGTCTAACTAGTTCGGTTACACCTGGTGTCTTACCATGTCTAACTAGTTCGGTTACACCTGGTGTTTTACCATGTCTAACTAGTTCGGTTACACCTGGTGTTTTACCCTGTATAACTAGTTCGGTTACACCTGGTGTTTTACCATGTCTAACTAGTTCGGTTACACCTGGTGTTTTACCATGTGTAATTGGTTCGGTTACACCTGGTGTTTTACCCTGTGTAACTGGTTCGGTTACACCTGGTGTTTTACCCTGTGTAATTGGTTCGGCTACACCTGGTGTTTTATCCTGTGTAATTGGTTCGGTTACACCTGAAAATCCTGTGTGTTCAAGGAATGGTTAATGGAACACTACAAAGTGGGTTGTGACAAAATATGTAAAGGAGGTTGAAACACCCATACATGGGTTTTAGTTGCTGAGTGTAAATTCCTAACTTGGCTGTGGTGTAGCTTAAATACAGTGTGTTCAATCGGTTTCCAAATGTGTTTTTAATGTTTAAGCGACTCCAGTAATATTTGGGCATATTGAGAGGCTGAATGAGGAATTCAGAAGTGATTTTTGCCCAGCTAATATAGATGGGTCCATCAATGCAATGACGCGACAAACAAATAGCCTACTAAGAGCGATGCTAAGGGTAGATTTTATTGTGTACATTGTCTTTAGCACCACTTGACCCTTGGTAGTACGTTGTGACCTATAACCTTTGACCTATAATGCGTGATAAGATTACACTAGAGATAAAAACAGACTTTTATTTGTTGGTCCGGTTTCATTCAATCAATATGCCAATGTTTTTCGCCAAGTTTTTCTGAATATGACAATATTTTAATGGTAATTGCTAACAAATGATATACAGTAATCCTAATAATCAATAAGTAAAACGGTATTCAATATATAAACTGATCATTTATTTTTTGGGGGTGGGGGGGGGGGGATTGTACATTTTTTTAAGTTGTAGTGCTATTATTTTGTAGTATTTTTTTTTTAACCACAGTTTTCCCCTTTGTCAGCCAACAGTTAGATTTTTAAGACCTATATTTATAGCCTACTGTTGGTACCATTATATGACTGTTTCTTTAACAAAAACAAAAAAAACGAAACTGAGTTGTAGTTTTAAGATGAGGTTGGTTTAGTTTTATCTGTTGACAAAATTGTCTGAGAAAAAAAAATATGTATTTGTCTCCCAAGTTCACTGCCTCAATTGTGGACTTTTTATGGCTTAAAACCTTTACAGGAAACTCTGAAGAGAAGGAAACTACTTAGTATTTGTTACGTTTTCACTGAGAAGGCAGCTTTTAAGTTGTGTGTCATTTTGTGTTGTGTTTTAAGTTGAATAATAGGACCCTCTCGCCTTGTGCTTGTGTACCTGATTTCATTGGGAAGACAAGAAATGGAAAATCCTCTTCCCACACTCGTCTTACTGCCAAGTTGTTTAACACTCAAGAGAGAAAGTGCATTTACGCACTTATTTGTCCTCCAAATATCAATAAATTGTTTCATTTGAGGGAAACCTGTTTCTGCCCTGGAAATGAATTGAACAGAGGGAACTGCTCTGACCACCCCGACTGTTGTGTTTCCAAACAGGAATTGTTTATCACTTTGAATTGTTGCACAAGAGAAGGGAACCAAACACCTCTTTGCTGATTGTTAGAGACTAGGAGAGAGACCTCTGTTTGTTCGCTGATGATCACCTGTGTGTGTTCTCTTATACACACCTTTCAGGAGCTGTTGGTAATCTGTTTAGCTAACAGGAGCTGTTCAGGAGTTGTTGCTAATTAATAGCATACCTTTTGACCCCAGTGCCTTTTTTACCCCTCCAGGGCCGGGCTCCGCATGTTAGCCCTACTGCCCTAGCAGGTGAACCCAGTACACAGTGGGACAGGAATAACAGGATCCATGGAGGAGCCTCCCACTGTGCCCACTGTGCCCGTGTCCTGCTGGTTTTCAGCCGCCAGCCCATGTCCTGCTGCTCAGCTGTGTGGAACAGTGGCAGGCTGACACGCTAGTGCAGTATGTGGGAGAATGGAGCTGGAATACAGTAGCAGCTCCTTTTCATTGTCCTCTACAAGGTTTGAGTCTTCACAGGCTGGATTTGCAGCATGCCCCCATGTCTTTTACTGGCGTCCTCTACAATGCTGGTCTGTTTGAGTTGACCACAGCCTGGGGTGTGTCTGTGGCTGTGCCTTTGGTCCACGGTTCTCTACACAAGCAGAGAGGTCCTGTCACCGGCTGCCACGCATAATGCACCTCTTTGGGTGCAGTTTCTTAACTCGCACAGCAGCTCTACGGTACCACTTGCAAGCTGTTGCACTGCTGAGGGAGTCACCTTGACCTGTGACCTTTCAAAGTGACCTTTCGACATCTCCCAGAAGAACGATTATTTGTTGCCATCATAATTTAGATTTCTTCAGTTTATGATTTGACTCCATGTATGCAGTGAATGGATGGAAGATCGCCCCCTTGTCATGAATAGGAATATTGTTTATTGTCGCTGCGGTTTTATTAATTTAATCTTTTCCTGAAAGAGGATCAGGAGTATGTTTGTTCCCCTACGGTTTCCCACGACAACCGCTGAACAACATCCGACATCATCTACTTCACATTTCACGTGAACAAGGGAATTTAAGCAGAAAAGGTCAAGTGAGTAGTTTGACTCGACATTTCCACGTCGTGAAAGGATCCATATATTTTTTTTAATTTTAATTTTGTGACAGTTCAACCAAAAGGCCTCTTATCCAATGAAGAAATACTTCATATTTATCCCCTATTACTCCTACCCAGTACGAGTGCATCACGGCCTCCCCTCAGTACAAGTGCAATAATAGCAAAGATTAAATCCCACCTGCCGTTGTTGCTGAGAAAAAAGACATTGCCACTGGAGAAAGGCCCTCTAGAGGATCATGAAGGAACTGCAGGACCAGGGGAAGCTGCTATCATTACTGTAAGGCCATAGGTAGCCACTACACTACACTGATGGCATGGAGAGAGACAGATTATTGCTGTCGCTCCCTGTTGGGGAATAAGGAGAGGGGAGGCTGCTGCCTGGCTGTTATTATAAGTCTTGGAAGAAGCAGAGGTATGTATATTTTATTTATTTCACCTATATTTAAACAGGAAGACACACAGATTAAAGATCTCTTTTACAAGAGAGCCCTGTATACATTACAATAAAAACAGAATGATAACACAACATACACATATGTATATAAAACAATATAATTCAGCAAACAATAACAAAAATAAACATATTTAATAAAAGTAATCACATTCAACTACATAGAGGTTCTAGATCAATAATGTAAACTGTCTGAGTGGCACCAGCTCAACTAACTGCAGTGAACTCTGCAGATTGTTCCACAAATTAGGGGCAACAAAATGCAGATTTTCACAAATCTGTGGAGACTGGAGGGATCTCTATTGTTATCCATTCCTGAGAACGGGTTTGGTAACTTATGATTCTTATCTTAATTAATGATGTTACATGTAGAGGATGTTTCTGTAAGATTACTTTGTCAATAAATAAAATAAAATGCAGCTCTCTTCTTACAGACAGAGAGGTCCATCCCACATTTTTATACAGACGACAATGATGAGTCCTAAAATGGTCCCCTGTGATAAAACATATTGCGGAATGGTAGACTGCGTCCAAGGGTTTTAAAACAGTTTGCCGCATGTACAGTGGGCTCCAAAATTACTGGCACCCCTGACTGGCAATGCACAAACAATGCTTAAACAAATATAAACAATATAATTATAGAGATAAACTCAAAATACCAACGTGTGAGAAATACTGTACTTTATTAATATTTCAATGGAACCAACCAAAATAGTTTATTGATTTAATTAAAAATCAATGTCCTCCAAATCAAGGTTTCACAATTAATGGCACCCTTAAAGATTATTGTAAATAACATCTACCAAAATTAAACCACAAATTAAATTCCACTTATTTATGTTTATCTAAGTCTTTAATATATATTGAGCCATTACATCACTTCCTGTTTCACTAGGGTATAAAAATGAGGTAACACACATGCAATATCCCGCTGTCATCCAACACCATGAAGAAAACAAAAGAACTAGCAGTTCAAAAGAGACAGATGGTCGTAGACCTTCATAAATCTGGTAATGGCTACAAGAAGATCCACAAACGATTGAATATACCACTGAGCACTGTCAGGGCAATTATTAGGAAATTCAAAAGATATGGAACAGTTGAAAACCTCACGGGTAGAGGACGCAAATGCATTTTGCCCCCCAGGATAGGGAGGAGGATGGTGAGAGAAGCAACAAAATCCCCAAGAATCACTGAAAGAATTGCAGGCCTTGGTGGCGTCTTGGGGTCACCAGGTTTCAAAAAGCACCATCAGACGCCACCTCCACAACCACAGGCTCTTTGCAAGGGTTGCCAGAAGAAAGCCCTTTCTGACCCCAAGACACAGACGCAAACGCTTGGAGTTTGCCAAACGTCATTTAAATTATGACTGGAAGAAGGTGCTCTGGTCAGATGAGACCAAAATTGAACGTTTTGGTCAGATACAGCATCGGCATGTTTGGCGTCGAAACAGAGATGGATACAAGGAGAGGTACCTCATACCCACGGTGAAATATGGAGTGGGGTCAGTGATGTTTTAGGGCTGTTTTAATTCCAGAGGTCCAGGGGCACTGGTTAAGATTGATGGCATAATGAATTCTACCAAGTATCAGGCAATTTTGGCTGACAATCTGGTTGCCTCTGCCAGAAGGCTGGGACTTGGCCGTAGGTGGACTTTCCAACAAGACAATGACCCGAAACATACCTCAAGATCCACACAGAAATGGTTCTGTGGCCTCCCGGGTGGCGCAGTGGTCTAGAGCACTGCATCGCAGTGCTATGCTGCGCCACCAGAGTCTGGGTTCGCGCCCAGGCTCTGTCGCAGCCGGCCGCGACCGGGAGGTCCGTGGGGCGACGCACAATTGGCTTAGCGTCGTCCGGGTTAGGGAGGGTTTGGCCGGTAGGGATATCCTTGTCTCATCGCGCTCCAGCGACTCCTGTGGCGGGCCGGGCGCAGTGCGCGCTAACTGAGGGGGGCGGGTGCACGGTGTTTCCTCCGACACATTGGTGCGGCTGGCTTCCGGGTTGGAGGCGCGCTGTGTTAAGAAGCAGTGCGGCTTGGTTGGGTTGTGCTTCGGAGGACGCATGACTTTCGACCTTCGTCTCTCCCGAGCCCGTACGGGAGTTGTAGCGATGAGACAAGATAGTAATTACTAGCGATTGGATACCACGAAAATTGGGGAGAAAAGGGGATAAAATTTATTTAAAAAAAAAAAAAAAAAAAAGAAATGGTTCTGTGACAACAAAATCAATGTTCTGCCATGGCCATCTCAGTCGCCGGACCTCAATCCAATCGAAAACCTCTGGGCTGAGTGGAAGAGGGCAGTTGATAAGCGCAAACCCAAGAATGTGAAGGATCTTGAAAGGATCTGCATAGAGGCATGGTCCAAAATCCCTCCAAATGTGTTCCTTAACCTTGTCAAACATTACAGGAAAAGACTCCATGTCTCTTCAGAGGTGGTGGGCACTAAGTACTAAATAAGGAGTGACAATAATTATGAAACCTTGATTTTGGTGAAATGTATTTTGTATTAAATAATTGTATGTTTTTGGTGGGTTCCATTGAAACATTAATAAAGTACAGTATTTCTCACATGTTGGTATTTTGAGTTTATCTCTATAATTATATTGTTTATATTTTTTAAAGTATTGTTTGTGCATTGCCAGTCAGGGGTGCCAGTAATTTTGCAGCCCACTGTATGTAAACAATATCACCAAAATCCAATACAGGGAGAAGTGTTGTTTGAGCAATCTTTCTCCCATTTTCAATACTGAGGCATTGTTTTTTTTCGATATAAAAAAAAAAGTATTGGATCTTAGCTTCTTAGTCAGATTTTCTATGTGCGTAACGAAGGACAACTTGTCATCAATGCAGACATCCAGCTACTAATACTGAGAAACAAGCTCAATTTGGGCTCCATTTGTAGCGCAAATATGCAAGTCCTCAGGGTCAACATTTCGTGACCTAGAGAACAGCATGAGCTTGGTTTTACTTGTATTTAACACTAATTTAAGATCTGTACGTGAATTCTGAATTTAATCAAAGTTATGTTGAAGTTCACGAATGGCCTGCTGCACCGAGATGGCACAGGAATACAACATTGTGTCATCTGCATAGCGATGAATGTTAGAGTATTAACTGTTTCCTATGTCATTAATATACAAAATTGAACAATAATGGGCCCAAAATCAAACCCTGAGAAACACCTTTTTAAATCTCAAGAAATGCAGTCAAATGCAGTCAATCTGTCAAGATGGCCTGAGTTCTGTCGCTAAGATAATTCTGAAAGCTGTATATCCCAGGCCTACTCTTGATAACTTCTTCAGCAAAACAGAATGATCAACAGTGTTGAACGCCTTTGACAGGTCAATTAACAAGGCAGCACAGCTCTTTTTAGCATCCAAGGCATTGACAAGATCATTAACAACTAGCGTGGTTGTTGTGGTAGTACTATGCCCAGGCCTAAACCCTGATTGGTTTATATTAAGAATAGAATTATCAGATAAAAAGGAACTAAGTTGTACATTAACCAAGGATTCAAGAATCTTAGCTAAACAAGGTAGTCTTGAAATGGAGCGATAGTTGTCAAGATCATTTGTATCCCCACCCTTATGGAGTGGCAGCACATATGCGGATTTCCAGGCTTTTGGAATACTTCCTGATAACAATGTTAAATAAAAAATGTGGGCTACTGAGCCAGCAATAATGGGTGCTGCACACTTAAGCAGACCAGGCTCCAAATGATCAGCACCTGGGGATTTTTTTGTTGTCTAACGTTAACAAAGCATCCAGGACTTCTTTATCAGTGAATTTCCAAAAAGAAAAGTCCTGACCAGCATTTTCAGTATCATTCAATAGATTTTCACCATCTACATCCTAACTACTCTTTTCAAAAGTTGGCTTTGAAATACATTCAAATATAAAGCCCGCAGAGATAAAATGGTGATAAAATACATGAATGATATACATTTTTCAGTAATAGGGACAGAATCTGAATTAGTTTCTTAGGGTAGAGAAGAGGACACACAACCCTTCAGTGATTTAACAGCTTTCCAGAATTTAGCTGGGTTCCCTGTACATTCAGATAGTGTATTAACATAATAATCAGATTTAGCTTTTTTAACTAGTTTTACACACAGATTTCTTAATCGTCTGAAAGACTGTGAGAGAGAAATTAAGTATTTACCTGATTTGTTAACTGCCAGTCTGGGCCTGAGTCTGTGAATCTATCTTTGGCCCAGGCAGTATCTCTGTTCTGTATGACTTCAGATAGCTCTGGACTGAACCAAGGGTAAGACCTATTTTTTTGAATGATCCGTTTTTTTAAAGGGAGCATGTTTATCTACAATACAATTGAAAACATTTGAGAAGTGGTTCAGAGCCAACTCTGTGTCAGGTGTAGATACAATACAATCAAAGTCACCAAAAATAAAGGTCACAAAACAAGGCCTGTATATTAAAATGTTTAAAATTCCTCTTGTTGATAAAACGAGGTTTGGATCGAGGCATCCGTATATCCCTGACACATACAATGGGACAGTGGTCACTAATATCCAAAGCAAATAGCCCACTCCCAGCATATTTCTCTGGAGTATTTGTGAATATGAGGTCAGTCAAAGTCAATTTCGTAATGGTCCTTTTAAATTTGGACGAGTAGGCTTTGTAATCAGCTGGGTCAAATTTAGATTAGTACAAAAAATCCTTTAAACGGTCAGCATCCTGCGTTCCCCATGCAAGATTAAAATCTCCATCCATCAACACCTCTGGGGTAGTGAAAAATGGCAATTAAATCAGTGAGTTCGTTTAGTACACAGTTCTTGGCGGAGGGCGGACGATAGATTCCTATAACTGTTATTTTTGCGTTTGAACCCAACTGAAGACTTAAAAGCCAACAATTCAAATTGTTTAGGACTAGAGGTCGCCTTTAACAGAGACACAGAAATAAGATTATTTGTGTAAATAGCAACACCACCCCCTTTGCCTTTCCTATCCGCCCTAAACACATTGTAACCATCCATAGCAACCTCAGAGTCCAGGGTTTTATCAGTTAACCAGGTTTCAGATCAAATAAAAATGTATTGACATGATCCATTTTAGGTAATAAACTACAGATGTTAAGATGTAAAAATGTCCAACCTTTTCCGCATTTAAAATCACACAGAGTTTCAATTACAAGTCAGATTACTTTGAGATTTCAGAACAACAGGAGACTCAAAGATTGGATTACATCTATTAGGAAAATAGCAATGACATTTCTCCGCTTAGCACCATTCGGCATGTCACCACTTTCAGACACAACATGTGGAACTCTCACAGTGACCAAAGGGGAGATGGTAAAAACATACTGACATGTAATGCTAATATTGTCCTCACATCAATTTAGTTGACCAACAACCTTTCCAATGTTTGATGACAACAGCCGGGAGCCATTTTCACCCAGGTGAATTCCGTCTTTCACAAAGTAGCCAGGCCTATTCCAGAAGGAGTCATAATTGACGATGAAGGACATGCCCTAGTCCTTAGTCAGACACATTAACCACTGGTGAAGAGATCAAAAGACGGCTAAAACACTAAAACATGGAATTGAGCCCGAGACAATGATATGTTCTGCTAATTTCTGAGCTGTAAGAAAATAGTCTCTTAGCTTTACAGAGTTCACATAATATCATTAGATCCAATACGCACCACAACTGTTTTCAGAGCAGGAATCTGTTTCTTGATGACTTCTGATAAATCCTATTCCTTTACCTCCAGGAAAACAAAGTGTACGGGTATATCGTACTTCCGCCCAAATCTAACCATGGAGCGTTCCCAAAATAATGGTTGATGGCTGTTGTCCATTTCGAGCCGGAGCCCTCAGTCCAACCCAATATTATGTTACAGTAAGTAGGACACCGTATATAAGGGGTTCCTCTCTTTTTACCTAGCACCTACAATCCATTCAGTCTAGCCTGGTAGGCAACTTAAAATACAACCGAACATGATTTTCCACCTCCATTGGCTGTAATCGATTCACTAACAACTTATTATATTACTACTTGTTACATTACAGCCATAGGTCTACAGTAGTGTCAGGAAGCACTGGGTCTATTCAACAATTCCACACGGTCATGAATATAAACACTTATGAAGTAACTAAGTGGTTACAGTCTCTGTAAGACTAAATGAAAAGGTTTGTATTGATTTTGAACTCCAAAACCTGTCCACCGTATCCAAGCAGAACCATGTGACCGATCTCCGGCACTAGAATTCTCCGGCACTAGAATTCTCCGGCACTTATTCTCCAGCACTAGTATTCTCCGGCACTAGTATTCTCTTATTCTCCGGCACTATTATTCTCCGGTACTAGTATTCTCCGGCACTAGTATTCTCCTATTCTCCGGCACTATTATTCCCCGGCACTAGTATTCTCCTATTCTCCGGCACTAGTATTCTCCGGCACTAGTATTCTCCGCCACTAGTATTCTCCGGCACTAGTATTCTCCGGCACTAGTATTCTCCGGCACTATTATTCTCCGGCACTAGTATTCTCCGGCACTATTATTCTCCGGCACTATTATTCTCCGGCACTAGTATTCTCCGGCACTATTATTCTCCGGCACTAGTATTCTCCGGCACAATTATTCTCCGGCACTATTTGGAAACCCTTACCCTCCTGGGTATTGTGAGAGAAGGACAATGTCCCCTATATACCACCTACACTACCGCTGTAAACAGAGGCTGTGGGGAAAATGTTGAATTACCATACAACCTTAATCTGGAGAAATTCACTCCAAACATCCTAGTTCTGGGACCTTCTCTCTCCTGGCCAATGTAAACCCACCACCTGCAAACAGTAACTGTGTTGGGAGTACCACCTGCTAACAGTAACTGTGTTGTAGTACCACCTGCTAACAGTAACTGTGTTGTAGTACCACCTTATAACAGTAACTGTGTTGTAGTACCACCTGCTAACAGTAACTGTGTTGTAGTACCACCTGCTAACAGTAACTGTGTTGTAATACCTCCTGTTAACAGTAACTGTGTTGTAATACCACCTGCTAACAGTAACTGTGTTGTAGTACCACCTGCTAACAGTAACTGTGTTGTAGTACCACCTGCTAACAGTAACTGTGTTGTAATACCTCCTGTTAACAGTAACTGTGTTGTAGTACCACCTGCTAACAGTAACTGTGTTGTAGTACCACCTGCTAACAGTAACTGTGTTGTAGTACCACCTGCTAACAGTAACTGTGTTGTAGTACCACCTGCTAACAGTAACTGTGTTGTAGTACCACCTGCTAACAGTAACTGTGTTGTAGTACCACCTGCTAACAGTAACTGTGTTGTAGTACCACCTGCTAACAGTAACTGTGTTGTAGTACCACCTGCTAACAGTAACTGTGTTGTAGTACCACCTTATAACAGTAACTGTGTTGTAGTACCACCTGCTAACAGTAACTGTGTTGTAGTACCACCTGCTAACAGTAACTGTGTTGTAATACCTCCTGTTAACAGTAACTGTGTTGTAATACCACCTGCTAACAGTAACTGTGTTGTAGTACCACCTGCTAACAGTAACTGTGTTGTAGTACCACCTGCTAACAGTAACTGTGTTGTAATACCACCTGCTAACAGTAACTGTGTGTTGGAGTACCACCTGCTAACAGTAACTGTGTGTTGGAGTACCACCTGCTAACAGTAACTGTGTTGTAGTACCACCTGCTAACAGTAACTGTGTTGTAGTACCACCTGCTAACAGTAACTGTGTTGTAATACCACCTGCTAACAGTAACTGTGTGTTGGAGTACCACCTGCTAACAGTAACTGTGTTGTAGTACCACCTGCTAACAGTAACTGTGTTGTAGTACCACCTGCTAACAGTAACTGTGTTGTAGTACCACCTGTTAACAGTAACTGTGTTGTAGTACCACCTGCTAACAGTAACTGTGTTGTAGTACCACCTGCTAACAGTAACTGTGTTGTAGTACCACCTGCTAACAGTAACTGTGTTGTAGTACCACCTGTTAACAGTAACTGTGTTGTAGTACCACCTGCTAACAGTAACTGTGTTGTAGTACCACCTGCTAACAGTAACTGTGTTGTAATACCACCTGCTAACAGTAACTGTGTTGTAGTACCACCTGCTAACAGTAGCTGTGTTGTAGTACCACCTGCTAACAGTAACTGTGTTGTAGTACCACCTGCTAACAGTAACTGTGTTGTAGTACCACCTGCTAGCAGTAACTGTGTTGTAATACCACCTGCTAACAGTAACTGTGTTGTAGTACCACCTGCTAACAGTAACTGTGTTGTAGTACCACCTGCTAACAGTAACTGTGTTGTAGTACCACCTGCTAACAGTAACTGTGTTGTAGTACCACCTGCTAACAGTAACTGTATTGTAGTACCACCTGCTAACAGTAACTGTGTTGTAATACCACCTGCTAACAGTAACTGTGTTGTAATACCACCTGCTAACAGTAACTGTGTTGTAGTACCACCTGCTAACAGTAACTGTGTTGTAGTACCACCTGCTAACAGTAACTGTATTGTAGTACCACCTGCTAACAGTAACTGTGTTGTAGTACCACCTGCTAACAGTAGCTGTGTTGTAGTACCACCTGCTAACAGTAACTGTATTGTAGTACCACCTGCTAACAGTAACTGTGTTGTAATACCACCTGCTAACAGTAACTGTGTTGTAATACCACCTGCTAACAGTAACTGTGTTGTAGTACCACCTGCTAACAGTAACTGTATTGTAGTACCACCTGCTAACAGTAACTGTGTTGTAATACCACCTGCTAACAGTAACTGTGTTGTAGTACCACCTGCTAACAGTAACTGTGTTGTAGTACCACCTGCTAACAGTAACTGTGTTGTAGTACCACCTGCTAACAGTAACTGTGTTGTAGTACCACCTGCTAACAGTAACTGTGTTGTAATACCACCTGCTAACAGTAACTGTGTTGTAGTACCACCTGCTAACAGTAACTGTGTTGTAGTACCACCTGCTAACAGTAACTGTGTTGTAGTACCACCTGCTAACAGTAACTGTGTTGTAATACCACCTGCTAACAGTAACTGTGTTGTAGTACCACCTGCTAACAGTAACTGTGTTGTAATACCACCTGCTAACAGTAACTGTGTTGTAGTACCACCTGCTAACAGTAACTGTGTTGTAATACCACCTGCTAACAGTAACTGTGTTGTAGTACCACCTGCTAACAGTAACTGTGTTGTAATACCACCTGCTAACAGTAACTGTGTTGTAATACCACCTGCTAACAGTAACTGTGTTGTAGTACTCTGTGGCTGAAAGGACATCCTGTTACGTAATACTTTATGTAGCCTGGTACATTTGGAACCTATGGAATAGTCACCCACCCATCTGACTCTCCAGGCCGGCTCATTCAAACTACACAAGTTGAACATTACACTTGCAGAGATAACCACCATGTTTTATGACACTAATGTCTGACAGTGCTTCCTGTTTTAGATCAAAACAGATGTGACAACAGATTGCCCCAAGGCTGAGATGGTAAGTTCCAGATGAAAATACATTGTATATAAGGCAGATGGAGGGGTTGCTGGTTCAAATCCTGGGCAGGATGATACAAATTAGGAGCTGAACTGGAAACAAAATGGCTCCAGGTAAAGACCCGAGACCATCTGCCGTTGTGCCCATGTGCAAGGCGCTGCATTGTAGCTGACCCTGTGCCTCTCTACATGTGTGTCTGGCAGGGATGTGAATGGACAATAAAGCATCTATTCTGTTGTATTATATTCTCTGCTTGTTCCCTATAGAGTATCTTGCCGCTGGACCATCCAAGACACTGTCATATACCTCGGACTGTAAGTACTGGGCTTTAATGAAATACTTTAAGTAGGGCGGCAGTTGGTTAGAGTGTTGGGCCGATGACCGAAAGGTTGCTGGTTTGAATACCTGTGCTGACAAGGTGAAAAATCTGTCGATGTGCCCTTGAGCAAGGCACTTAACACTAATTTGCTCCAGGGGTGCCATGCTACGATGACTAACCCTGTAAAACAACACATTTCACTGCACCGATCCGGTGTATGTGACAGTGAAACATGTATTTTTATACTGCAATTCAGACAAGGTGTTACTCCCTATATAATGTAATCTTTCCAAACTCAGTGCTGTTGATTTGAACAATCCAAATCCTGTTTACCTCTCTTTTAAATTTCCCAAAGAGTATTTATTGTATTTTAAAGCGATTGAATTTGATATCATACGAGATTAAAGAGAATGTAAATGTTACTTATCATATTGGTCCGATTATATATTTGTTTTTGTATTATTCATTCATTTTTAATAAAAGTAATTTTGATGCAATTTCTTTGTGTGAGAGAATTTATTTTTCTCCAGGTGTCTGAATAGAAGCAGAAAATAATCTTAACAAACCTCACCATCCATGTCACGTGTCACTTTATTGCAGCTGATTGTACAGTGAGTTAAAAGGCATACAAAAAGAACAACACGTTTAGATGATCGTCGTAGTAACTGTTTAGGAATATGATTGGTTAAGCATGTAGTCAGCCTTTTTATTTATTTATTTTATTTTACCGTTATTTTACCAGGTAAGTTGACTGAGAACACGTTCTCATTTGCAGCAACGACCTGGGGAATAGTTACAGGGGAGAGGAGGGGGATGAATGAGCCAATTGTCCTTAATCAAATGACACCTGAAACCAATGTATAAAATGTAAAGTCTTGTCCAACAAGAAATTATTGTAATCAGAATACAATATCAAATATATTTCTAGGTGTTACCAATATACATTTAAGCACTTGTTGAGTTTAAGGGTTGCAATTGTTCCTGTTTTCTTGAAAACAATTGTTGGACAAAATAGCTTTTTCAGGATATTGCTTTAAACCACAGTTCCTTCCTATAAAACACTGGGTTCAGACAGTAAAGAATAGAACAACAAAATAAAGAGATCTACTTTTAAATCTTCAAAATATCATTTTTTAACATAACATTCAGTGGCCCTTAATCACACAGGAAGTGAACACACTGGTTGCACATCTCAAATGGAACCTTATTCCTTATATAGAGCACTACGTTTGACCAGAGCCCTATAGAACCCTATTCTCTACATAGTGCACTACGTTTGACCAGAGCCCTATAGAACCCTATTCCTTATATAGAGCACTACGTTTGACCAGAGCCTACAGGGCTCTCTTGGCATCCGTTTTAGGAGCAAGCAGAGCTGCTGCGTGTGAATAACGGTAAATGGGAGAATGTGCTGAGGCAATACACACAGAGTTGTGCAGGCAGGCTTTGTGAGAGTGAGTTGAGGGGGAAGAGCGATTTGGTACTGAGGAAGTGTTCTTTGAGTTCAAGCTTTTTAGCGCCACTAGAGGGCAGTAGAAAACAAAAAAACTAATGTTTATCACTCAATTTTCAAAGGACCAGGTCAGTGTTTCTCAACCTTTTTTGTACCAGGAACTTAGCCTCGTACGAACCACCTGATCTCGCGAGCTTACATTCTGTTTCGCTGTATCGTTGTTGTTTGTTTAAAAACACTAAACTAGGTACATACAGTACACAATATATACTTAGGAACATTTAGTTAAGAATGGGGAATCACTGTGGTAACAAAAGAACAACATAAAAAACCTTGTAGATAACAGAATTTAAACAACAGACTAAACTCCCATATATAGTTCTCCCATATCATAGCTTTCCCATGTCATAGCTCTCCCATATAATGGCATTATAAATTGCATTGTCATTGTGTCTGCCTGAAGTAGCCTTCAACAGCATTTAATTTCCTCATTCCTCCAGCCTTACTAAGGTATATGGGCAGTACCATCTAAATAATATATATTATCTGGGCTATAATAAGTAAATAATAATAACTTGAGTGCCAATCTGTTTGTTCTCCATTGCCAACTCCTTGTCACACTTCCCCCGGGCGCCCAAAGATGTGGATGTCGATTAAGGCAGCCCCCCCCCCCCCCGCACCTCTCTGATTCAGAGAGACATTTCAGTTGAAGACGTTCATTTGTACAACTGACTATGTATCCCCCGTTTCCCTTCCCTTCATTGGCAATACAGCAGAAACAGACTGGCACTCAGGCTAAGTAAATAAACTGTCTGTCTTTTAAAAGCACTTGGTCAGTAGTTTACACAGTAAAACAGCACCAACCAACATGACTGTCCACCCGTGTACATACCAAGTAAACCCAGGTATTTCACCCTATGTGATATACTCTTCCACCCAGCTTGGTCCTTGACAACTTCTATGTGTGTTTGTCACGTGGCATGCCAAACATTGGCAAGACAGCACAAAGTAACCGACCTGGGACCAGGCTAACTTCAATGAGGGTCTGTGTACAAAGTAATCTCCCCTCAATGGTATACCATACATACTGAAATAGGTCTCTCATGATTACACTAATAGTGAACTATTTGAACTAACTCCAGATCCAGTTGAATGGTAATGTGATACCTTAAGATGTTGAATGTGTGTAGTATTGGAAAATACTACTGTACATTAATACTGTTGTTTGAGCACCTGTGAAACAGAGATGCTATCGCTAACCCAAATCTAGCTCCGCTAACCCAAATCTAGCTCCGCTAACCCAAATCTAGCTCCGCTAACCCAAATCTAGCTCCGCTAACCCAAATCTAGCTCCGCTAACCCAAATCTAGCTTCGCTAACCCAAATCTAGCTCCGCTAACCCAAATCTAGCTTCGTAGTAACTACAGTGTTTTCAGAAAGTATTCAAATCCCTTGACTTTTTCCACATTTTGTTACGTCACAGGCGTATTTTAAAATGGATTAAATTACATTTCTTCCTCATCAATCTACACACAATACCCAACAAAGTGAAAACAGGTTTAGACATTTTTGCAAATATTTATTTTTAAAAAACAGATACCTTATTGACGTAAGTATTCAGACCCTTTGCCATGAGATATCAAAATTGAGCTCAGGTGCATTAAGTGGTAAATTCAATTGATTGGACATGATTTGGAAAGGCATACACGTGTCTGTATAAGGTCCCACAGTTGACAGTGCATGTCAGAGAAAAAACAAAGCCATGAGGTCGAAGGAAATGTCCGTAGACCTCCGAGACATGATTGTGTCGAGGCACAGATTTGGGGAAGGATACCAAAACATTTCTGCAGCATTGAAGGTTCCCAAGAACACAGTGGCCTCCATCATTCTTAAATTGAAGAAGTTTGGAACCACCAAGACTCTTCCTAGAGCTGTCCGCCTGGCCAAACTGAGCAATCGGAGAAGGGCCTTGGTCAGGGAGGTGACCAAGAACCCGATGGTCATTCTGACAGAGCTCCAGAGTTCCTCTATGGATATGGGAGATCCTTCCAGAAGGACAACCATCTCTGCAGCACTCCACCAGGCCTTTATGGTAGAGTGGCCATACAGAAGCCACTCCTCAGTAAAAGGCACATGACAGCTCGCTTAGAGTTTGCCAAAAGGCACCTAAAGACTCTCAGACCATGAGAAACAAGATTCTCTGGTCTGATGAAACCAAGATTGAACTCTTTGGCCTGAATGTCAAGCATTACGCCTGGAGGAAACCTGGCACCCATCCCTACGGTGAAGCATGGGGGTGGCAGCATCATGCTGTGGGAATGTTTTTCAGGGGCAGGGACTAGAAGACTAGTCGGGATCGAGGGAAAGATGAACCGAGCAAAGTACAGAGAGATCCTTGATAAAAACCTGCTCCAGAGCGCTTAGGACCTCAGACTGGGCCGAAGGTTCACCTTCCAACAGGACAACGACCCTAAGCACATAGCCAAGACAACACAGGAGTGGCTTCAGGACAAGTCTCTGAATTTCATTCAGTGGCCCAGCCAGAGACGGACTTGAACCTGATCGAACATCTCTGCGGAGACCGTAAAATAGCTGTGCAGCAACGCTCCCCATCCAACCTGACAGAGCTTGAGAGGATCTGCAGAGAAGAATGGGAGAAACTCCCTAAATACAGGTGTGCCAAGCCTGTAGCATCACACCCAAGAAGACTCGAGACTGTAATCTCTGGTGCTTCAACAACGTACTGAGGAAAGGGTCTGAATACTTATGTAAATGTGATATAAAAAAATATATATATAAATTAGCAACATTTTTTAAATATGTTTTTGCTTTGTCAATATGGGGTAGTGTGTGTAGATTGATGAAAGGGAAAAAACAATTTAATAAATTGTGGAATAAGGCTGCAATGTAACAAAATGTGGAGAATACTTTCCAAATGCACTGCTATGAGTGGATTTCTCTAGCAGTCCTTTGTAGCAGTATATTGCATGGTGCAGCGGTTCAGTATATTGCATGGCCAGCGGTTCAGTATATTGCATGGTGCAGCGGTTCAGTATATTGCATGGCCAGCGGTTCAGTATATTGCATGGCCAGCGGTTCAGTATATTACATGGCCAGTGGTTCAGTATATTGCATGGTGCAGCGGTTCAGTATATTGCATGGTGCAGCGGTTCAGTATATTGCATGGCGCAGCGGTTTAGTATATTGCATGGTGCAGCGGTTCAGTATATTGCATGGTGCAGCGGTTCAGTATATTGCATGGTGCAGCGGTTCAGTATATTGCATGGCGCAGCGGTTCAGTATATTGCATGGTGCAGCGATTCAGTATTTTGCATGGTGCAGCGGTTCAGTATTTTGCATGGTGCAGCGGTTCAGTATATTGCATGGTGCAGCGGTTCAGTATATTGCATGGTGCAGCGGTTCAGTATATTGCATGGTGCAGCGGTTCAGTATATTGCATGGTGCAGCGGTTCAGTATATTGCATGGTGCAGCGGTTCAGTATATTGCATGGTGCAGCGATTCAGTATATTGCATGGTGCAGCGATTCAGTATATTGCATGGTGCAGCGGTTCAGTATATTGCATGGTGCAGCGATTCAGTATATTGCATGGTGCAGCGGTTCAGTATATTGCATGGTGCAGCGGTTCAGTATATTGCATGGTGCAGCGGTTCAGTATATTGCATGGTGCAGCGGTTCAGTATATTGCATGGTGCAGCGATTCAGTATATTGCATGGTGCAGCGATTCAGTATATTGCATGGTGCAGCGGTACGATTCCCAAACTATTATATTTGGGTCTGATTGACTGCAACCCTTGGATGATATTATGTGAACATAGTTCGTTAAGACATTTGTGTAGTATTGTGAAATAGGGCTTTGATTAGTGGGTGGTCTAGGTGGGAACACTTACAGTGCCTTTGGAAAGGATTCACACCCTTTAACTTGTTCCACACGTTGTCGTTGTTACAGCCTGAATTTAAAATGGGTTACATCGAGATGTTGTGTCACTGATCTACACACAATACCCCATAATGTCAAAGTGGAATTTCGTTTTTGGAATAAGTCTTCAACCCGTTTTGTTATGGCAAGCCTAAATAAGTTCAGGAGTAAAAATGTGCTTAACAAGTCACGTAAAAAAAAGTTGCATGGACTCATTCTGTTTAATAATAATAGTGTTTAACATGATTTCTGAATGACTACCTCATCTCTGTACCCCACACGTACAATTATCTGTAAGGTCCTTCATTCAAGCAGGGAATTTCAAACACAGAACCACAAAGACGAGGGAGGTTTTCCATTGCCTCGCAAAGAAGGGCACCTATTGGTAGATGGATGAAAATAAAAAAAGCCAACCCTGAATGTCCCTTTGAGCATGCTGAAATGATCAAATGCGCTTTGAATGGTGTATCAATACACCCAGTCACTACAAAGACGCAGGCGTCCTTCCTTACTCAGTTGCCGGATACTGTAGGAAGGAAACAGGGATTTCACCATGAGGCCAATGGTGATAATTTTAAAACAGAGTTTTAAAGAGTTTAATAGCTGTGATAAGAGAAAACTGAGGATGGATCAACAACATTTTGGTTACTCCACAATACTAATCTAATGACAGAGTGAAAAGAAGGAAGCATGTACAGAATATAAATATTTCAAAACATGTATCCTGTTTGCGATAAGGCACTAAAGTAAAACTGCAAGAAATGTGGCAAAGAAATTTACTTTTTGTCCTGAATACAAAGTGTTATGTTTGGGGCAAATCCAACACAACACAACACTGAGTTACAATCTACATATTTTCAAGCATGGTGGTGGTTAGATCATGTTATAGGTATGCTTGGCAAGGACTAGGGAGTTTTTTAGGATAAAAATACATTTAATATAGCTAAGCAAAGGCAATATCCTAAAGGAAAACCTGGTTCAGTCTGCTTTCCACCAGACAGTGGGAGACAAATTCACCTTTCAGCAGGACAATAACCTAAAACACAAGGCCAAATATACTTTGTAGTTACTCACCAAGACAACATTGAATATTTCAACATTGAATATCAGCTCGAAAATCTATGGCAAGACTTGAAAATGGCTGTCTAGCAATGAACAACAACCAGAGCTTGAAGTTTTGCAAAAATGCTCTTAGAGACTTACCCCAAAACACCCACAGCTGTAATCGTTGCCAAAGGTGATTCTAACATGTATTGACTCAAGGGGGTTGAATACTTATCTAATCAAGATATATTAGTGTTTTTTTTCTCCCACTTTCACATTTGATCATTGACAAAAAAAAAGGGACAATTAAATCAATTTTAATTCCACAAAATGTGTAAAAAGTCAAAGGGGTGTGAATACTTTCTGAAGGAACTGTATATACCAGACATATGGTACATCATCTATATGGTACATACAGTAACCCATATCATATATAACATGATCTCAAAATTTTTCTGTGTACAGGGCCTGCGTGCCAAAAGAAACACCCTATATTCCCTATATAGTGCACTACTTTTGACCAGCCCCTATGGGAACCCTTTGGGCCCTGGTTGAAAGTAGTGCACTACTTTTGACCAGCCCCTATGGGAGCCCTATGGGCCCTGGTTGAAAGTAGTGCACTACTTTTGACCAGCCCCTATGGGAGCCCTATGGGCCCTGGTTGAAAGTAGTGCACTATATAGGGAATACGGTGACATTTGGGACAGAACCCAAGACTCATTCATGGGTGTACGGTACGTTGTACGGTACGTTGTACGGTACGTTGTACTGTACGTTGTACTGTATTTAACACAGAGGTGTACCGTTTCTGATGAATATATGTAACAGTATAACTTTAGTCCGTCCCCTCGCGCGAACCAGGGACCTTCTGCACACACCAACAACAGTCACCCACGAAGCATCGTTACCCATCGCTCCACAAAGGCCGCGGCCCTTGCAGAGCAAGGGGAACCACCACTTCACGGTCTCAAAGCGAGTGACGTAACCGATTGAAACGCTATTAGCGCGCACCACCGCTAACTAGCTAGCCATTTCACATCCGTTACATATAGGATGTGATTGTATAGACAATGGTGTTTGTGTTGTGTCAGAAGTTTGTTGTGTTGTTCAATTCCTCCTCATACCGAGAAAAAAAAAAAAAAGACGTCAAGTGTTCCAGCCACATTAGTCCACACTACAATGAGATTTGTGTAGCAGGCGTCAGGCGATGCCATGAGAACATGAGGGTTAACATGTGGCCTAGCAGAATAAGTGTACATTTGTCTTGTATTCAAAACGTTACAAAACAGGATTCTCCGTTTGCTGCCTCTCTTTATGGACTGAAGGAAAAGTCTTGTTATATCTACAACCGTTTTTAAGCTATTACAGTAACATTGCTGTGGTCATAATATTTTCTCCTCAGACAGACAGTCAGTTGGGTATTCCTTGGCTTTCTCCTCAGTCAGACAGTCAGTCAGACAGACAGTTGGGTATTCCTTGGCTTTCTCCTCAGTCAGACAGTCAGTCAGACAGACAGTTGGGTATTCCTTGGCTTTCTCCTCAGTCAGACAGTCAGTCAGACAGACAGTTGGGTATTCCTTGGCTTTCTTCTCAGTCAGACAGTCAGTCAGACAGTCAGTTGGGTATTCCTTGGCCTTCTCCTCAGTCAGACAGTCAGTCAGACAGACAGTTGGGTATTCCTTGGCTTTCTCCTCAGTCAGACAGTCAGTTGGGTATTCCTTGGCTTTCTCCTCAGTCAGACAGTCAGTTGGGTATTCCTTGGCTTTCTCCTCAGTCAGTCAGTCAGTTGGGTATTCCTTGGCTTTCTCCTCAGTCAGACAGTCAGTTGGGTATTCCTTGGCTTTCTCGTCAGTCAGTCAGTCAGTTGGGTATTCCTTGGCTTTCTCCTCAGTCAGACAGTCAGTCAGTCAGTCAGTTGGGTATTCCTTGGCTTTCTCATCAGTCAGTCAGTCAGTCAGTTGGGTATTCCTTGGCTTTCTCGTCAGTCAGTCAGTCAGTCAGTTGGGTACTCCTTGGCTTTCGCCAAAGCAGCAGGGTCATTTCAGTCCACCCAAAAGCTGGGTAACTGGCACAGTTGGCACATGCTTGTTTTAAGGAAGGAGAGAGAAAGGGGAAGCAGCCAACTATGCTCTCCCTCCACATGGTTACGTGTGTCTCAGTAAGAGCAATGGTGCTAGTAATGCCAAGGTCGCAGGTTCGATTCCCGCCGGGATCACAAATCCCCCAAAATGTCTGTACTCACTTTACTGTAAGTCGCTTTGAATAATTATCAAGCGTCTGCTAAATGACATATATTAGAAACAGAGAGCCAACGCTGCCCTCCCTCCATCTACATAGCCTCGATTCCAGGCTTAATGAAGGAGAATATGGTAATGTCCCCCAGCTAGCACAAAAAGTTATAAGGCCCGTAGTGATTGTTAAGGCATGGTGATTGCCCTATGGTTATTTTGCATACGAACTTCCAAGGAACCAAATGTGCTAGCTGGGATGAAACTACCCTCTAGACCACGTCATTGTTGTTGCTGTTCTTTAGGACAGGAAGCTCAGGGCAGAAGCAGCCGTTAGTCTTCCAGCTGGTGTCTACGTCGCGGGCCTCGCGTCTCCTCTTTCTGCTCTGCCACCTCCTCGCCACGGGCTCCAGGAAGAGAGAGACAGAGGACAGCAGGTAACACACCCCAGCCAGGTAGAAGGAACAGTCGTAGGTCTGGGTGTAGTCATACAGGAAACCTAGAGGATGGAAGACAAAGGGAAGACGTCATTCAATGAAAAGAGAGAAACGGACATCCACATTAAAAGGACAGAAGACACCACCGCAAAGGGAGGAGGCCAATAACATCACTCCTCAATGAGAGAAACAACGGACACATAGATATAGAATTACTCCTCAATATACAACAGCCTGCTCCTCAATAAACAACAGCCTGCTCCTCAATAAACAACAGCCTGCTCCTCAATAAACAACAGCCTGCTCCTCAATAAACAACAGCCTGCTCCTCAATAAACAACAGCCTGCTCCTCAATAAACAACAGCCTGCTCCTCAATATACAACAGCCTGCTCCTCAATATACAACAGCCTGCTCCTCAATAAACAACAGCCTGCTCCTCAATATACAACAGCCTGCTCCTCAATATACAACAGCCTGCTCCTCAATATACAACAGCCTGCTCCTCAATATACAACAGCCTGCTCCTCAATATACAACACATACAACAGCCTGTGGCCTGCTCCTCAATATACAACACATACTGTGGCCTGCTCCTCAATATACAACATACTGTGGCCTGCTCCTCAATATACAACAGCCTGCTCCTCAATATACAACAGCCTGTGGCCTGCTCCTCAATATACAACACATACTGTGGCCTGCTCCTCAATATACAACATACTGTGGCCTGCTCCTCAATATACAACAGCCTGTGGCCTGCTCCTCAATATACAACATACTGTGGCCTGCTCCTCAATATACAACATACTGTGGCCTGCTCCTCAATATACAACAGCCTGTGGCCTGCTCCTCAATATACAACATACTGTGGCCTGCTCCTCAATATACAACACATACTGTGGCCTGCTCCTCAATATACAACATACTGTGGCCTGCTCCTCAATATACAACACATACTGTGGCCTGCTCCTCAATATACAACATACTATGGCCTGCTCCTCAATATACAACAGCCTGTGGCCTGCTCCTCAATATACAAAATACTGTGGCCTGCTCCTCAGTATACAACATACTGTGGCCTGCTCCTCAATATACAACAGCCTGCTCCTCAATATACAACAGCCTGTGGCCTGCTCCTCAATATACAACATACTGTTGCCTGCTCCTCAATATACAACACATACTGTGGCCTGCTCCTCAATATACAACATACTGTGGCCTGCTCCTCAATATACAACATACTGTGGCCTGCTCCTCAATATACAACATACTGTGGCCTGCTCCTCAATATACAACAGCCTGCTCCTCAATATACAACAGCCTGTGGCCTGCTCCTCAATATACAACACATACTGTGGCCTGCTCCTCAATATACAACATACTGTGGCCTGCTCCTCAATATACAACAGCCTGTGGCCTGCTCCTCAATATACAACATACTGTGGCCTGCTCCTCAATATACAACATACTGTGGCCTGCTCCTCAATATACAACAGCCTGTGGCCTGCTCCTCAATATACAACATACTGTGGCCTGCTCCTCAATATACAACACATACTGTGGCCTGCTCCTCAATATACAACATACTGTGGCCTGCTCCTCAATATACAACACATACTGTGGCCTGCTCCTCAATATACAACATACTGTGGCCTGCTCCTCAATATACAACAGCCTGCTCCTCAATATACAACAGCCTGTGGCCTGCTCCTCAATATACAAAATACTGTGGCCTGCTCCTCAGTATACAACATACTGTGGCCTGCTCCTCAATATACAACAGCCTGCTCCTCAATATACAACAGCCTGTGGCCTGCTCCTCAATATACAACATACTGTTGCCTGCTCCTCAATATACAACACATACTGTGGCCTGCTCCTCAATATACAACATACTGTGGCCTGCTCCTCAATATACAACATACTGTGGCCTGCTCCTCAATATACAACATACTGTGGCCTGCTCCTCAATATACAACATACTGTGGCCTGCTCCTCAATATACAACACATACTGTGGCCTGCTCCTCAATATACAACATACTGTGGCCTGCTCCTCAATATACAACAGCCTGTGGCCTGCTCCTCAATATACAACATACTGTGGCCTGCTCCTCAATATACAACATACTGTGGCCTGCTCCTCAATATACAACAGCCTGTGGCCTGCTCCTCAATATACAACATACTGTGGCCTGCTCCTCAATATACAACACATACTGTGGCCTGCTCCTCAATATACAACATACTGTGGCCTGCTCCTCAATATACAACACATACTGTGGCCTGCTCCTCAATATACAACATACTGTGGCCTGCTCCTCAATATACAACAGCCTGCTCCTCAATATACAACAGCCTGTGGCCTGCTCCTCAATATACAACATACTGTGGCCTGCTCCTCAATATACAACAGCCTGCTCCTCAATATACAACAGCCTGCTCCTCAATATACAACATACTGTGGCCTGCTCCTCAATATACAACACATACTGTGGCCTGCTCCTCAATATACAACATACTGTGGCCTGCTCCTCAATATACAACATACTGTGGCCTGCTCCTCAATATACAACATACTGTGGCCTGCTCCTCAATATACAACATACTGTGGCCTGCTCCTCAATATACAACATACTGTGGCCTGCTCCTCAATATACAACATACTGTGGCCTGCTCCTCAATATACAATACATACTGTGGCCTGCTCCTCAATATACAACATACTGTGGCCTGCTCCTCAATATACAACACATACTGTGGCCTGCTCCTCAATATACAACATACTGTGGCCTGCTCCTCAATATACAACATACTGTGGCCTGCTCCTCAATATACAACATACTGTGGCCTGCTCCTCAATATACAACATACTGTGGCCTGCTCCTCAATATACAACACATACTGTGGCCTGCTCCTCAATATACAACATACTGTGGCCTGCTCCTCAATATACAACAGCCTGTGGCCTGCTCCTCAATATACAACATACTGTGGCCTGCTCCTCAATATACAACATACTGTGGCCTGCTCCTCAATATACAACATACTGTGGCCTGCTCCTCAATATACAACACATACTGTGGCCTGCTCCTCAATATACAACATACTGTGGCCTGCTCCTCAATATACAACAGCCTGCTCCTCAATATACAACAGCCTGTGGCCTGCTCCTCAATATACAACATACTGTGGCCTGCTCCTCAATATACAACATACTGTGGCCTGCTCCTCAATATACAACAGCCTGCTCCTCAATATACAACAGCCTGTGGCCTGCTCCTCAATATACAACATACTGTGGCCTGCTCCTCAATATACAACATACTGTGGCCTGCTCCTCAATATACAACAGCCTGCTCCTCAATATACAACAGCCTGTGGCCTGCTCCTCAATATACAACATACTGTGGCCTGCTCCTCAATATACAACATACTGTGGCCTGCTCCTCAATATACAACATACTGTGGCCTGCTCCTCAATATACAACATACTGTGGCCTGCTCCTCAATATACAACATACTGTGGCCTGCTCCTCAATATACAACATACTGTGGCCTGCTCCTCAATATACAACATACTGTGGCCTGCTCCTCAATATACAACACATACTGTGGCCTGCTCCTCAATATACAACATACTGTGGCCTGCTCCTCAATATACAACACATACTGTGGCCTGCTCCTCAATATACAACACATACTGTGGCCTGCTCCTCAAAATAAAACGCACAGCCTGCTCCTAATTTTTTGTCTATTTTTACGAACACACAAACACACATTAATAACGTCAGCAATACCAGAGAGAAATTGACATCCCCCGACACCACACGTTCTAATGAAAGAAGACACCATAGCAAAGGGAGACCGTTATTAACGTCATCCAATAACAGCATACGTCTCACATGACGATATATGTCAGAGTTAACGGCACTCTTTTAATCATAATGTCAACTGAACAATACGTGGGGGGGGATGTTGCGTACATACTAACAGACAACATTATACAGCTATGAGCATTTTCTGGTTTAGAACTGAAATACATTTTACACGAGGCTACTCTAAATTTAAGGACCAAAAATATATTTTAAAAGTGGTGGTAATATCTGAATGGAACAGATGGAGACATGGTACATCACGTCCTGAATAAGTAAGCTCTATTTCTGGTCATGTTAGATCTTTAGTACATCGTCATGGCTCTTTAGGTTACCAGCCTGAAGGGAAGAGAACGGCTAGGGCCAGCCCAGTCCAGCAGGAATTGGATAGCTAACACACAGCCTGTATAGTTGTTTTGTTTACCTTTATTTAACTAGGCAAGTCAGTTAAGAACAAATTATTATTTACAATGACAGCCTACCCCGGGCCAAACCCTCATGACGCTGGGCCAATTGTGCGCCGCCCGATCACGGCCAGTTGTGATACATCCCGGGATCAAACCAGGGTCTGTAGTGACACCTCTAGCATTGAGATGCAATGCCTTAGACCGCTGCGCCACATCATATATAGCTGGAGGGAGAGGGGGAAGGCTAACACAGCATGTATAGCTAGCTGGCCGTGGGGAGGGAGGGAGAGGGGGAACGCTAACACAGCATGTATAGCTAGCTGGCCGTGGGGAGGGAGGGAGAGGGGGAACGCTAACACAGCATGTATAGCTAGCTGGCCGTGGGGAGGGAGGGAGAGGGGGAACGCTAACACAGCATGTATAGCTAGCTGGCCGTGGGGAGGGAGGGAGAGGGGGAACGCTAACACAGCATGTATAGCTAGCTGGCCGTGGGGAGGGAAGGCGAAGGGGTGCCAGGTCATGGTGAACTGCGGTCAGTTGAGTTCATCCTGCAGGACTAGCAGCATGAATGGCAAACACAGCAGCACGCTATTTCCGGACCCCAATGATCC
Source organism: Salvelinus alpinus (assembly GCF_045679555.1). Taxonomy (NCBI): domain Eukaryota; kingdom Metazoa; phylum Chordata; class Actinopteri; order Salmoniformes; family Salmonidae; genus Salvelinus; species Salvelinus alpinus. The sequence goes on along the minus strand of NC_092102.1, from coordinate 47,246,424 downwards.
TGGAATGCAGATCCCCTCTCAGACCCTGGAATACAGATCCCCTCTCAGTTCTCAGGACAGCCTGACAAAGTGGGAGACCCTCCCCCAAACCAACCCCCGCTCTCTGTGTCAATCGTGTCTTCGCAAGTTCCTGTGTAGTTTTTATTATTACTTTAATGTTTTATAATACTTTCTATTACTATCTATATTATTATTAACACTGCATTGTTGGGGAAAAAGCTCTGGAGGTAAGACATTCACTGTACTGTTTTACACAAGTTGTATCCTGTGTACGTGGCGAATACATTTTGAAACTTGAAAGTTCAAGGAGTACCTCAAATCAAATCAAATTTTATTTGTCACATGCGCCGAATATAACAAGTGTAGACCTTACCGCGAAATGCTTGCTTACAAGCCCTTACCCTCTCCTACAGATTGAAGTCAAAAGTCACCAGTTTGGGGAATGCCGTGTTATTTGTCCTGGAAATAGGAACGCCTGTGTTCGTAGGTCACAGTTCAAAGATGTGAAAGTGTTTTGAGCTTATTTTAGTTTGCCATATATATATCTTGTAGACTAAAGCAATCGTAAACATGAAGCTGGTTGAGAGAATGCCAAGAGTGTGCAAAGCTGTCATCAAAGCAAAGGGTGGCTACTTTGAAGAATCTCAAATATAAAATATATTTTGATTTGTTTAACACTTTTCTGCTTACTACATGATTCCATATGTGTTATTTCATAGTTTTGATGTCTTCACTATTATTCTACAATGTAGAAAATAGTCAAAATAAAGAAACTTTTGACTTTTGGTATTGTACATTTAGACTAGTTCAGATTATGAAATACCGTATCAATGGCAGCGAAAGAGAGGAAAGCCCTTCTTAGTTAATGTCTTGGCTGGTGTGGGCATTGTGTAACCCAGAACAACCTACTAACCTGGGCTCATATTCACAAAGCATCTCAGAGTAGGAGTGCTGATCTAGTTGAGTTTATTTAGATCCTAATCAATAAGATTACATGGACCTGATCCTAGATCAACACTCCTACTCACGAATACGGGCCCTTAGGTGTAAACATGACCTTTTTTTAATTTTAAATAACATTTGAAGAACAAACTTGTTCTGGCGATTGAAAACAGATTGTAAACCAAAACAAATGGCCAATGTCAACAGTTAAAACATTCTGGACTGAAACCAAGTAAGGCTTAGCTCGCCTACAACCCACATGAAAATATACTACAGTTTACTACAGAATACTACACTACTTACTGTAGTATCCCTGAATCATGTGTAGTACTTACTATAGTATGTGGTAGTATACTGTAGAATACTATAGTAAATACTACAGTATTATCAGCAAAAGAAAACACTGTAGTAAATACTACAGTAATATATGCAAAAACACTACAGTCCGCAAAAACACAAAACTTTTTTTTAGCTATAGTAAATACTACACTATTTAATTTGCATATACCCTGCCCATTCCCCTCCCCATATCTCAATTTGTGCCACCCATAAGTGAGAAACCTACATGCTAAGTATAGACCATATTGTGTTTCATACAGATTATAGAAAACAGCAGACCTGTCTATAGGTTTGGGTTTCGTGAAGGAGAAAGCCTCCACTGTCAAAGATAACATTATAGTAAATACTATATTACAGTCCGCAAAGATGCTACAGTAAATGCAACAGTAATACTACAATCTGCAAGAAACACTACATTAATTCCTATAGTATATACTACAGTTTTCTTTTACTACAGTATTTCTACTATAGGTCGTTACCAATAAAACGTCACAATATGGAACGCAGCGTTCGATTTGACTGCTGGGAGGGGTCTTCTCTGGGTCTTATTTTTTAATGGTGGGAGCGTTTCAAACCACGTTAGTCAGTCTTCTTTCCCCCCAGTCGTTCTAATTTCTAAGAGGGGTGTGGTATATGCTCAATGGCTAAGGGCTGGGTCCAGGCACTCCGTGTTGCGTCGTGCTTAAGAACAGTCCTTTGATGTGGTATTTTGGCCATATATATTGACCCCCTTGGGTCTTATTGCTTAAGTATACTACAGTAAATATGGCTTTAGTCTGCAAAAACACTACACTACAGTCTCGTACTGTAACTACCCGTACGTGAATAATATAGTATTTATAGCTTAGTATATTAGTATAGTATAGTATTGTGGGAAAAATGAAATGAACACAACGTTGTTTTTTAATTTATTTTTACCCCTTTTTTGTGAAATCCAATTGGTAGTTACAGTCTCGTACTGTAACTACCCGTACGGACTCAGGAGAGACGAAGGTTGAGAGCCACGCGTCCTCTGAAACACGACCCAACCAAGCCGCACTGCTTCTTGACACAATGCCTGCTTAACCCGGAAGACAGCAACACCAATGTGTCGGAGCAAACACTTTACACCTGGCGACCGTGTCAGCGTGCACTGCATCCGGTCCGCCACAGGAGTCGCTAGAGCACGATGGGACAAGGACATCCCTGCCGGCCAAACACTCCCTTAACCCGGACAATGCTAGGCCAATTGTGCGCCGCCTCATGGGTCTCCCGGTTGTGGCCGGCTGCGACAGAACCTGGACTCGAACCAGGATTTCTAGTGACACAGCTAGCAACTGCGATGCCTTAGACCACTGCGCCACTCGGGAGGCCCGACAATGTTTTTCTATGGCTTAGCTTGCCTAGAAGGGCTGATGAAATGCACTGCTATGCATTTCTGTCAATCAACCCACAAACAGCTAACTATAGGTTGATTTTCACCTGGCTGTTTCTGTTTTCGAAACATGAACACACATGTTAGCTAATCTACTCAAACTTCACCAGTTAAGAACAGCTGTGGTCACACACACACGCACGCACGCACATACACACACACACACACACACACACACACACACACACACACACACACACACACACACACACACACACACACACACGAGTGAGTTAAAAAATAAATCACTCATCTGTCATTGTGTGTGTGTGTGTGTGTGTGTGTGTGTGTGTGTGTGTGTGTGTGTGTGTGTGTGTGTGTGTGTGTGTGTGTGTGTGTGTGTGTGTGTGTGTGTGTGTGTGTGTGTGTGTGTGTGTGTGTGTGTGTGTGTGTGTGTGTGTACGTGCATGCATGCATGCAATGCGTGTGTTTCAAGTTCCACGTTTTTATTGTCACGTGCACAAGTCTTTCTTGCGTGTAACACTCCCTCACCTGCGAGAGGAGGTCCTGTCAGACAGCCGAGGCCTACGAAGAACATAGAAAATCCCATGGAGTTGTTGAGTTTCTCTTGCCCTACCAGATCCACCTGAGGAAAGAATTAACAAAGAAACATTACACGCCAGTCAAAAACTAACTAGTGTTTGTTACCAAACTATCTAAGTAGGAACACAAACCCAGGTATAGTACAGTGCCTTCAGAAAGTATTCACACGCCTTGAAATCTTCCACATTTTGTTGGTGTTACAGACTGAATTTAAAATTGATTAATTTGAAATTGTGTCTCACTGGCATACACACAATACCCTATAATGTCAAAGTGGAAATATGTTTGTTAAACATTTTTAGAAATGAATAAAAAAATTAAAAGCTGAAATGTCTTGAGTCAATAAGTATTCAGCCCCTTTGTTATGGCCTAAATAAGTTCAGGAGTAAGAATGTGCTTAACAAGTCACATAATAAGTTGCATGGACTCACTCTGTATGCAATAATAGTGTTCCTGGGTGGCCTAGTTACAATTGTGACTTAAATCAGCTTGAAAATCTATGGCAAGACTTGAAAATGGCTGTCTAGCAATGATCAACAATCAACTTGACAGAGCTTGAAGAATTTAAAAAAGAATAATTGGCAAATATTGTACAATCCAGGTGTGCAAAGCTCTTAGAGACTTACCCAGAAAGACTCACAGCTGTAATCACTACCAAAAGGTGATTCTAACATGTATAGACTCAGAGGTATGAATACTGTAAATTCAATATTCACACAACCAAATGTCATGGCCCCATGTCCATGGGTTCGGTTCTTATAGCCCTGGTGTGTTATGGTGACACCTAGTGGTGTAGCTTGGCCGACTTTAAGTGCAGCGACTAATCATTCTCAAATTCATTAGAGGCTAATCCATTGAGTCTATATAACAAATCTGGAATCAATCTGCTTTGTAGTTCATGAGAACAACATTTTGAAAGTATTTTTAGCATTAGCACATGTGCTAACTTGCATCTAAAATGTACAATACGGCCATGTTTTTATGCAGCAACAATTTTTCCCATCAGAGTCTAAATGCTAAACTTGGAGTCTGACGCATGGTTCATGAGGAGGAGATGATTGTAGACGATTTTGAGCATTAGCGTTACACAAATGTTGTTAATAGTTTCCTTGTTTTTTGAGATATCTTTACGAAATGAAGTGTGGGTCATATTTGGGACATCCATGATAGCGTCGACAAGTGTCAAGTTGATAGGCCACTGTGGAGTGGATTTACAGTGGTTTAAATGGACATGTAATATCTTTTTTTTTTTTTTTTTACTCAGACATCTTTTAACCAATCCCTTAGCTTTTTTCAAAGTAAGTTGAGACATGTACAATGGTCCTACATTCCACATTTGGTGTTATTTGTTCCTATGGTTCATGAGAAGAAGGTATTTGAAGTATTTTTTTGCATTTTTGTGCTCATGTAGTATGTGCTCATTTGTATCTACAGGTATAGTGTGGTCTTCTTCGAAAGCATCAACGTTATTTTATCAAACTCTTTAGGGACTATTATGATGAGTCCAAATACCACATTTGGCTTGAATCTGACTTTTAGTCCATGAGAAGAAGATTTTTGATGATTATTTTTAAGCATTAGCGTTACATAGTCTAAAAAGTTAATGGTTAATAGTTTGCTTATTTTTAAGATATCAATGCCAAACTTAACATGGTCCCCAGCAACCACATTTGGTTCCATTGGTTCTGGGAATGAAGCCATAAGTTTCCTGATCGGTAAAACAGAACGTTTTTAAAACGTTCTGAGAACGGAAGTGAAAATTTAGCCTTTTCTAGGAACATACAGTGGAGATATGTGTTGGTGTAGGATAGGGGGCAATGTATTGGCCATACAGTGGAGATATGGGTTGGTGTAGGATAGGGGGCAATGTATTGGCCATACAGTGGAGATATGTGTTGGTGTAGGATAGAGGGCAATGTATTGGCCATACAGTGGAGATATGTGTTGGTGTAGGATAGGGGGGCAATGTATTGGCCATACAGTGGAGATATGTGTTGGTGTAGGATAGGGGGCAATGTATTGGCCATACAGTGGAGATATGGTGTTGTGTGTAGGATAGGGGGGCAATGTATTGGCCATACAGTGGAGATATGTGTTGGTGTAGGATAGGGGGCAATGTATTGGCCATACAGTGGAGATATGTGTTGGTGTAGGATAGGGGGCAATGTATTGGCCATACAGTGGAGATATGTGTTGGTGTAGGATAGGAGGCAATGTATTGGCCATACAGTGGAGATATGTGTTGGTGTAGGATAGGGGGCAATGTATTGGCCATACAGTGGAGATATGTGTTGGTGTAGGATAGGGGGCAATGTATTGGCCATACAGTGGAGATATGTGTTGGTGTAGGATAGGGGGCAATGTATTGGCCATACAGTGGAGATATGTGTTGGTGTAGGATAGAGGGCAATGTATTGGCCATACAGTGGAGATATGTGTTGGTGTAGGATAGGAGGCAATGTATTGGCCATACAGTGGAGATATGTGTTGGTGTAGGATAGGGGGCAATGTATTGGCCATACAGTGGAGATATGTGTTGGTGTAGGATAGGGGGCAATGTATTGGCCATACAGTGGAGAGACACACGTACTGTTATATGCCTTTTCAATTATCACAATGCAAATGATTCCACTCAAGTAACGAGGCTAGTCCGGAATAGGAAAGTGGTCCGCCAGCCTGCTGTAATCCACAATTACAATAGACAGATGGGTGGGGTTGACAAGTCTGATCAGTTGATCAACTCCTACAATGTTATGCAGAAGAACCAGAAGTGGTGGATTTATTATTATTATTTTTTTTTTTTAATCCCACTGTGTTGACATTGCAGTTGTCAACAGTTACCGTTGGCAGTGTAATCACACACCACCTGGCAAGGAAAATCAGCAAACTGATTAGAGACAGATTACATTCAGAGAGAACCTCACCGTCAGTTAGGAGGTATTTATCTTAATGACAGGTATCCATCTTATGACAGACCTTCGTCTGTGAAAACTATTAGCTCATCTTGTGACAGACCTTTGTCTGTGAAAAATATTAGCTCAACTTGTGACAGACCTTTGTCTGTGAAAAATATTAGCTCATCTTGTGACAGACCTTTGTCTGTGAAAACTATTAGCTCATCTTGTGACAGACCTTTGTCTGTGAAAACTATAAGCTCATCTTGTGACAGACCTCTGTCTGTGAAAACTATAAGCTCATCTTGTGACAGACCTTTGTCTGTGAAAACTATTAGCTCATCTTGTGACAGACCTTTGTCTGTGAAAACTATTAGCTCATCTTGTGACAGACCGTAGTCTGTGAAAAATATTAGCTCATCTTGTGACAGACCTTTGTCTGTGAAAACTATTAGCTCATCTTGTGACAGACCTTTGTCTGTGAAAACTATTAGCTCATCTTGTGACAGACCTTTGTCTGTGAAAACTATTAGCTCATCTTGTAACAGACCTTTGTCGGTGAAAACTATTAGCTCATCTTGTGACAGACCTCTGTCTGTGAAAACTATAAGCTCATCTTGTGACAGACCTTTGTCTGTGAAAACTATTAGCTCATCTTGTGACAGACCTTTGTCTGTGAAAACTATTAGCTCATCTTGTGACAGACCTTTGTCTGTGAAAACTATTAGCTCATCTTGTGACAGACCTTTGTCTGTGAAAACTATTAGCTCATCTTGTGACAGACCTCTGTCTGTGAAAACTATAAGCTCATCTTGTGACAGACCTCTGTCTGTGAAAACTATAAGCTCATCTTGTGACAGACCTTTGTCTGAGAAATTAGCACTAGTAAAGATGTAGCCCAGATGTTCACTAGTAATTTTGCTTCTCTTGCATGTGTAACCGATGTGAAATGGCTAGCTAGTTAGCGGTGGTGCGCGCTAATAGCGTTTCAATCAGTGACGTCACTCGCTCTGAGACCTTGAAGTAGTTGTTCCCCTTGCTCTGCAAGGGCCGTGGCTTTTGTGGCGCGATGGGTAACGATGCTTCGTGCGTGTCAGTTGTCGATGTGTGCAGAGGGTCCCTGTTTCGAGCCCAGGTTGGGGCGAGGAGAGGGACGGAAGCTATACTTTTACACATGTTTCCCTTTCCTGCATGTTTTCCCTTTCTTATCCAAGACATCCTGCATACCAGCCTCCCTTTATGTTTCATGCATGACTCTAATGTCCTTGGGGATGTAAAGGACTTGTAAAAAATAATGTTGTGCTTTTGGAATTGTTCCCGTTCTGACTCTTTGTGTAATTGACTATATGCTAGTTGAATGTAGAAATTGAAGTTGTAAAAGCTAATAATTGTTGTTATATGCCTTTCTTTGTTTCATATTTTGTCATTCCAGTTCGATTTTGATGAAAGTAGCCCTGAAATTAATGTTGTATAATTTTATGATTATGATAGCGATTTAAATGTGTCTTCGATTTCTGGTTTGAATGAGACAATGTAATCCCCTAAGATTATTCTTTCAATAAAGTTCTTGTTTTATTAATATTATATCACTTTTTTATGTCTTTCCTTATATGTAAGACTAAATGCTATTTGTAATTTGTTTGGGTGCAGATATCTGTTTGATCACAGAACATAACATAGGATTCCAGATCACTAAAACATCTGTAACTCATTCACAGTAAGATGGTATTTATATTCTGATTTCAGATGATCAATTCTAAATAAAGAAATAAAGAAGACTCAATATGTTACAAGTTTTTCTCTATTGTCATGAGAAAGTTTTGTAAATGGCAGTTGTTTGGGAGAAAAACATTAATTTTCGTTTAAGATACACATTTTCACAGTTGTTTTTTCTTGACTGATTACAATTTGATTGATTGTATGTCATATCATTTGAAAGAGCTGTTTCTCAGCTTTTAAAATATGTATCATGTTTTCATATAAAGTTTGACATAAGCAAATTATTCTAATTTATGCACACTGAGGTCATGGTCCAGTATAAAATGTAACATTCCCTCGGGAAGGAAGAACGTTGTGTCACGCCCTGGCCGTAGAGAGGTTTTTATTCTCTATTTCGGTTAGGTCAGGTTGTGACTAGGGTGGGCATTCTAGTTTCCTTATTTCTATGTTGGTGTGGTTGATTCCCAATCAGGGGCAGCTGTCTATCATTGTCCCTGATTGAGGATCATATATAAGTTGTCATTTTCCTTTTGGGTTTTGTGGGATGTTGTTTTCTGTTTAGTGTCTGTTACCTGACAGAACTGTTCGCTTTCACGTTGTTATTTTGTTTGAGTGTCTTTTTGATAATAAAAATCATGAACACATTCCACGCTGAGCTTTGGTCTCATTCCGAAGACGGACGTTACACGTTGTTTCTTAACGTTCTCTGAAACAAGGTGAAACACCCGTTTGGTCCCGCACCGACAGTTCCTGGGCTCAGTGAAGACGGGTATTAAATTGAAGGAATGAATCCGAGATTCACGCCTGTGGAAGGCGGGGCTTCCAACGAGTCACGGATTACATTGGCCTTGTCAGGTGTGATTGCAGATCCTTCAACTGAAGTCGCGAGAGTGCGACTTCCCATAGTATTTTGTACCTCATTTCCCTCCTTCAGGAAACAGTAGTTATACTCATAACATTACATTCTCAGACTGGGAAGGCATAGATCAGTGAACAGATCCTTTAAAGATTCTGTTAAGAATGGTTGGCCAGCACTTTTTAAAAAACTGTTCTCTCTCTCAATAGATATCACTAGTGCTGCATTCTAAATCCGAATCAGAAAACATTATTGCTATGGAACAAATGGTACTAGCAATTTCTCAAGAAATCGCTCATCTCCCCTGTATGGTTACTTTCTTTATCTTCATTGATTGGTGGGTGGTATCTAGGTCACCTTGAAAGAAAATAAAAACTTGCACGCTTTGCCAGTATCAACAGTAGATTGTTAAGTATTGGCCTTGAATTGTCTCTCAGCTGAGACACCGAGTAAGTAAGCTCACGCAGTGTGCAGTTATTTTCTTAAATTATATAATCTAATTACCCAGTGAGAAGTCATAGAAAATATGCAAATGTTTTATATTATTAAATTGGAATTTCAGTTAATCGACTTAAGTTCTTCTAATCGACCCCAACCCTGACGGACTGGTTTCTTACCAGGACGGGCAGTAGCAGCTCCCGCAGAACATGGCTTAATAGACCCAAACACTGATATTGATATATTGTATGATTAGGCTTGTGTGTGTGTGTGTGTGTGTGTGCGTGCGTGCGTGCGTGCGTGCGTGCGTGCGTGTGTGTGTGCGTGTGTGTGTTTCTTACCAGGACAGGCAGTAGCAGTGCCATGTAACCGCCACAGAAGATGGCAAAGAAGACAGCGTAAACCATGAGCAGGATGTAGGTGTTAGCCAGCGGGGCAAACAGGTTGACCACTCCACACAGGATCAGGTAGGCCTTGTGATAGTGGTACTTATGGAACGGGTTCTTATCCGCTAGCCAACCGGAGCCTAGCTGGGCTATAGTCTCTGTGATACCTGGAGGGAGAAGGAGTGGGGGAGGGAGAGGGGGGGGAGGAGGGAGAAGGAGAAGGAGGGAGAAGGAGAGAGTGAGGGAGGGAGAGGGGGGAGGGAGAAGGAGGGGGGAGGGAAAAAGAGAAGGAGAGTGGAGGGAAAAAGAGAAGGAGAGGGGAGGGAGAAGGAGAGAGGACAGAGAAAGAGAAGAAGGGGAGGGAGAAGGAGAGGGGGAAGGAGAGGGGACAGAGAAGGAGAATGAGAGTGGGAAGGAGAAAGAGAGGGAGAAGAGAGGAGAAACATCTGTATTAGTCTGTATCAAGACTTTTGATGACTTTAATGATGATTTTATATTATGTTCTTTGTCATCAACGGATCATTTCATTACTCATGTACCTGTCCTATTTAAAGGTGGGTGGGCTGTTGAGTGAGTAGTGCTACTAGAGACGCACAGACATAACAAGGAGCTTTAGCAAAATGTCAAACCAATGTGCATTCTGTTAGCTTTGTGGCACACATGTTTGGAATGCAAGGAGGCTGTGCTGGACTTTGTCCAGGTTTCAATCAATCCGTAAATCAATCAGCTTTTTGAGAGAAAGAAAGAGAGAGAGAGAGAGAGAGAGTGTGACAGATAGATAGAGAGAGAAAGATGGAGAGAGAGAGATAGAGAGAGAAAGACAGAGAGAGAGAGATAGATAGAGAGAAAAAGACAGAGAGACAGAGATAGAGAGAAAAAGACAGAGAGACAGAGATAGAGAGAGAAAGACAGAGAGAGATAGATAGAGAGAGAAAGACAGAGAGAGAGATAGAGAGAGAAAGACAGACAGAGAGACAGATAGAGAGAGACAGATAGAGAGAGACAGATAGAGAGAGAGTGCAGCAGCAGTCTTCAAACATGATGTGTGACATCCTCCATCTCCCACAGAGTTCCCATCTGGAGTCCCGTGTTCCGTCTCGTGTTGGAGAGAATGTCCAGGAACACATTCCATTTAGCAGGGCACCACGTTGCGGAACACTCCGATAGAAAGATATCTAGCCTGAGCGCCACTCTGTTTGTGCTATCATTACAACTCCTTGTCACTCATTGTAATGTTTGGCTTGACTATGACAACAAGGAAGTAAACAAACTTCTCTTACGTGTAGAATACAGAATGACAGAGTCACATCATTTCTATTTGTGATGTTTTTATCTGCAGGGTTCTATACCGTTTGCCTACTCAAGGTAAAGCAAGATACAGAGGTTAATTAGTGCAGTGGCTTATCATGAGCAACAGAGTGTTCCTTCATAATGCCCTGACTGACAACAGCTGACGGCAACCGCTGACGACAAGCGCTGACGACAAGCGCTGACGACAAGCGCTGACGACAACAACAGCTTACGGGCAACAGCTGGCGACAACCGCTGACGACAACAACAGCTTACGGGCAACAGCTGACGGCAACCACCGACGACAACCGCTGACGACAACAACCGCTTACGACAACAACAGCTGACAACAGCTTACGACAACAACAGCTGACAACAGCTTACGACAACAACAGCTGACAACAGCTTACGACAACAACAGCTGACAACAGCTTTCGACAACAACAGCTGACAACAGCTGACTCCAACAGCTGAATATGATAGACAAAATCAGTAGATAACAGCGAAACAAATATCTAATGAGTAGATAAGATCTGCATCAACGACTGTATTCATGATCATCTGTCACATCACAGCTATTGATTATGTTTTGAATTCATTAGTTCTCGTGGCTGATAATGACAGATCTATGGGCCCTGGATAAAAATAGTGCAATATACCGTATATATATATATATAGGAAAAAGGGTGCCATTTGGGATTGAGCCTCTCTCTCTCCCGTCTTTTCTGAAGTCAATGTGAATGTGATGGCTGCTGCAGTGGCTGTATTGATCCAGGGTTCAGAAATAGCTCTGGATGGGCAGGCAGGCGAGCAGCATCATCCCATTGATCAATGGAATAAAGTAAACAGGTCCCTCATCCCCATGCAGTCAGATCAGTGCTAGTCTACGGCCCAAATGGCAGCCTACTGCCTATTGCAGTGCACTACTGTTGTAGGGAATGGGATGCAAACCATAGCGATGTCCACTATAGATGGAGTACTGCAGTGATAAAGGCGGAGTGCAGGGACACACTGCAGTTAGTGGACTTGAATCTACTGTGGACTTCTATCAGCTCAGATACTCAGCAGCGTTATCACAGTGTGAGGGTCTCGGGGAAGAAATAGTAGAGTTGAGTGATAGCTTTTTAAGCTGGTAATCTTTTCTAGTCTTACTGATTTGAAAACAAGTCAACAGCCTTTTTGTCAGAATGAGAGTGTAGTTGGCTCACGGTCTCTAGAAAGGCCATCACAAAACATGACTTAAATAGAGAGGCGCCAACAGAGGTTCGCCAAAAAATAAGGTCTGCGGTAAACACAGACTTATATTTTTCATCAGCTAAAGTCACTTTTTGTGAGTTTTGAAGCACATCATGCACATAAAGGCTTCATAGTTCATAAAGATCATGTTAACTGACTAATAAACTCAGAAATAAATAATAATAAACTAAAGAAACGTCCCTTTTTCAGGACCCTGTCTTTCAAAGATAACTTCACAGATCTTCATTGTAAAGGGTTTAAACACTGGTTCCCATGCTTGTTCAATGAACCATAAACAATTCATGAACATGCACCTGTGGAACGGTCTTTAAGACACTAACAGCTTACAGACGGTAGGCAATTAAGGTCACAGTTATGAAAACTTAGGACACTAAAGAGGCCTTTCTACTGACTCTGAAAAACACAAAAAGAAAGATGTCCAGGGTCCCTGCTCATCTGCGTGAACGTGCCTTAGGCATGCTGCAAGGAGGCATGAGGACTGCAGATGTGGCCAGGGCAATAAATTGCAATGTCTGTACTGTGAGACGCTTAAGACAGCGCTACAGGGAGACAAGATGGACAGCTGATCGTCCTCGCAGTGGCACAACACCTGCACAGGATCGGTACATCTGAACATCACACCTGCGGGACAGGTACAGGATGGCAACAACAACTGCCCGAGTTACCACAAAAACGCACAATCCCTCCGTCAGTGCTCAGACTGTCCACAATAGGCTGAGAGAGTCTGGACTGAGGGCTTGTAGGCCTGTTGTAAGGCAGGTCCTCACCAGACATCACTGGCAACAACATCGCCTATGGGCACAAACCCACCATCGCTGGACCAGACAGGACTGGCAAAAAGTGCTCTTCACTGACGAGTCGCGGTTTTGTCTCACCAGGGGTGATGGTCAGATTCGCGTTTATTGTCGAAGGAATGAGCGTTACACCGAGGCCTGTACTCTGGAGCGGGATCGATTTGGAGGTGGAGGGTCCATCATGGTCTGGGGCGGTGTGTCACAGCATCATCGGACTGAGCTTGTTGTCATTGCAGGCAATCTCAATGCTGTGCATTACAGGGAAGACATCCTCCTCCCTCATGTGGTACCCTTCCTGCAGGCTCATCCTGACATGACCCTCCAGCATGACAATGCCACCAGCTATACTGCTCGTTCTGTGCGTGATTTCCTGCAAGACAGGAATGTCAGTGTTCTGCCATGGCCAGCAAAGAGCCCGGATCTCAATCCCATTAAGCACATCTGGGACCTGTTGGATCGGAGGGTGAGGGCTAGGTCGATTCCCCCAGAAATGTCCAGGAACTTGCAGGTGCCTTGGTGGAAGAGTGGGGTAACATCTCACAGCAAGAACTGGCAAATCTGGTGCAGTCCATGAGGAGGAGATGCACTGCAGTACTTAATGCAGCTGGTGGCCACACCAGATATTGACTGTTACTTTAGATTTTTACCCCCCTTTGTTCAGGGACACATTATTCAATTTCTGTCACATGTCTGTGGAACTTGTTCAGTTTATGTCTCAGTTGTTGAATCTTGTTATGTTCATACAAATATTTACACATGTTAAGTTTGATGAAAATAAACGCAGTTGACGGTGAGAGGACGTTTCTTTTTTTGCTGAGTTTAGTATATCATAGAACAAAACATGACGCCTTCATAATTCATAAAGGTCATGTTAACTGACTAATAGTATCACATAGAACTGTTCTCCCCCTGTTCTCCCCCTGGAGAACAGACTGGCCCTGAGGTTGTTCCCCCTCCGGAGAACAGACTAGCCCTGAGGTTCTTCCCCCCCTGGAGAACAGACTGGCCCTGAGGTTGTTCCCCCCCTGGAGAACAGACAAGCCCTGAGGTTGTTCCCCCCCCTGGACAACAGACTAGCCCTGAGGTTCTTCCCCCCCCTGGAGAACAGACTAGCCCTGAGGTTGTTCCCCCCCTGGAGAACAGACTAGCCCTGAGGTTGTTCCCCCCCTGGAGAACAGACTAGCCCTGAGGTTCTTCCCCCCCCTGGAGAACAGACTAGCCCTGAGGTTGTTCCCCCCCTGGAGAACAGACTAGCCCTGAGGTTGTTCCCCCCCTGGAGAACAGACTAGCCCTGAGGTTGTTCCCCCCCGGAGAACAGACTAGCCCTGATGTTGTTCCCCCCCGGAGAACAGACTAGCCCTGAGGGTCTTCCCCCCCTGGAGAACAGACTAGCCCTGAGGTTCTTCCCCCCCTGGAGAACAGACTAGCCCTGGGGTTGTTCCCCCCCTGGAGAACAGACTAGCCCTGAGGTTGTTCCCCCCCTGGAGAACAGACTAGCCCTGAGGTTGTTCCCCCCCTGGAGAACAGACTAGCCCTGAGGTTCTTCCCCCCCTGGAGAACAGACTAGCCCTGAGGTTGTTCCCCCCCTGGAGAACAGACTAGCCCTGGTGTTTTTTGTCTGTTTTACTCACAGCAGGTTGGTGGATTTTTTTTTTTACAGCTGTTTCTGTAGAAACGCAGGACAATGGGTTTCAATAGAGCTGCCTCTCTCTCTCTCTAGCCTGGTCCCAGATCAGTTTGTGCCATCTTGCCAACTCATGACAACTCAAGACCCCACATGACAAAAATGCTACAGTTTACTATAGAATACTACACTACTTACTATAGAATTCTATACTAAACTGTATTATACTATAGAATACTACACTACTTACTATAGAATTCTATACTAAACTGTATTATACTGTAGAATACTATACTACATACTGTAGTATCACTCGATCATGTGTAGTACTTACTATAGTATGTGGTAATATACTGTAGAATACTATAGTAAATACTACAGTAATGTATGCAAAAACACTACAGTCCGCAAAAAACACAACACTTTTTGAAACTATATTAAATATTACAGTATTTCATTTGCATATACCCCGCCCATATCACAATTTGTGCCACCCATAAGATATAAACCTACATGCCAAGTATAGACCATATACAGTGCCGCGAAAAAGTATTTGGCCCCATTTCTGATTTTCTCTATTTTTGCATAGAAACTGACTGTTATTAGATCTTCAACCAAAACCTAATATTAAATCAAGGGAACCTGAGTTTACAAATAACCAAAAATTATATTTATTTATTTATTTAATTAAACAGAGTTAAGCAACACCCTATGTCCCCTGTGTGAAAAAGTAATTGCCCACTTACACTCAATAACTGGTTGTACCACCTTTATCTGCAACGACTGCAACCAAACGCTTCCTGTTAGTTGTTGATCAGTCTCTCACATGTCGTCCAAAAAGTTGACTACATTTTGCCAAAAAAAGCACCTGGAAGCACCTGGATGATCATCAAAACTCTTGGAAGAATGTTCTATGGACAATATAACTTTTTAGAAGACATGGGTCCCGTTATGTCTGGCGAAAACCAAATACTGCATTCCATAGTAAGAACCTCATACCAACGGTCAAGCATGGTGGTGGTAGTGTGTTGGTTTGGGGATGCTTTGCTGCCTCAGGACCTGGACGACTTGCCTTAATAGTAAGGAACCATGAATTCTGCTCTGTATCAGAGAATCCTACAGGAGAATGTCAGGCCATCCGTCTGTGAGCTGAAGCGCAGCTGGGTCATGTAGCAAGACAATGATCCAAAACACACAATCAAGTCTTCATGAAAATGGATAGAAAGCAACAAAAATTGAAGTTTAGGAATGGCCTAGTCAAAGTCCAGACCTAATCCCAATTGAGATGTTGTGGCAAGACTTGAAACGAGTAGTTCTTGCTTGAAAACTCAGAAAAGTCGCTGAGTTAAAGCAGTTCTGCATGCAAGAGAGGGCCAAAATTCTTCTACAGTGATGTAAGAGACTGATCAACAACTACAGGAAGCATTTGGTTGGAGTCATTGCAGCTAAAGTTGACACAACCAGTTATTGAGTGTAAGGGGGCCATTACTTTTTCACACAAGGGCATCGGATGTTGGATAACTTTGTCCATAAAATAAATGAAATAAGTATGAAATTGTTGTGTTATTTGTTCACTCAGGTTCCCTTTATCTAATATTAGGTTTTGGTTGAAGATCTGATAACATTCAGTATCAAAAATATACAAAAGTAGAGAAAATTAGAAAGGGAGAAAAAAAAATGCACAGCCCTGCAAAGTATTCCCTATAATATATATAGCCTATATATATATATATATCTTCACTATCCTCAAAGGGATATTCAATATATATTTATATATATATTTTTCACCCCTCTACCAATAGGTGCCCTTCTTTGCAAGGCATTGGAAAACCTCCCTGGTCTTTGTCGTTGAATCTGTACTTGAAATTCACATGCTCGACTAAAGGACCTTACATATAATGTGTGGGGTACAGAGACCCAGACAGAGTTTTCATTCAAAAACACCATTATTGAGTCCACGCAACTTATTATGTGACTTGTTCAGCAAATTGTTAATCCTGAACTTATGTAGGCTTGCCATAACAAAGGGGTTGAATACTTATTGACTTAAGAACTTTTCAGCTTTTGTTAACAAATTAATTTTAAAAAATGAATTCTAAAAACATAATTCAAGTTTGACATTGTGGGGTGTGTAGATCAGTGACACAACATCTGAAAGAAGTCAAGGGGTGTGAATACTTTCTGAAGGAACTGCATACTACAGTTTTCATTACTACAGTATTTATACTACAGTTAACTGTACATACTACAGTATTCATTACTACAGTATTTATACTACAGTTAACTGTACATACTACAGTATTCATTACTACAGTATTTATACTACAGTTAACTGTACATACTACAGTATTCACTGTGGTGTTGTTAATGACTTTAGTCCGCAAAAAAACTACAGTGAATACTAGAGTAAAGCCTGCAAAAAAACAGTACAGTGAATACTATAGTATTTACAGTATTTCATAGTATACTATAGTATGTTTTCATGTGGGACAGCACAAACAGATCCGGAACCAGGATCTCTCTCTCCACTCTACTCTTCCTGTAAGCCAAACGGGTTGGGAATGGGAAGTCACAAATAATACTATAGTATTTACAGTATTTCATAGTATACTATAGTATATTTTCATGTGGGACAGCACAAACAGATCCGGAACCAGGATCTCTCTCTCTCTCCACTCTACTCTTCCTGTAAGCCAAACGGGTTGGGAATGGGAAGTCACAATGGCTCTCACCTCTGTCAGCCAGAAAAGACAAGCAGGTGTTAGTGCTACACGTCTCCCAGCGATAACCCTTAACAAGCTAAAGGTCCAACTACAAGGCAGAAGGATTGCTTTTCAATTCCTCTCACTTCAAAAGAGACATTTAATCAAATCAAATGTATTTTATAAAGCCCGTTTTACATCGGCAGGTGTCACAAAGGGCTAGTGAGGTTCCCCTGTTAAAGCAGCCCACATGAAAAAATACTACAGTTTACTATAGAATTCTATAGTAAACTGTATCCCTCAATCATGTGTAGTACTTACTATAGGATGTTGTAGTATCCTGTAGAATACTACAGTAAATACTACAGCAATGTCCACAAAAACACTTCCCTTTTTTAACTATAGTAAATACTACAGCATTTAATTTGCATGTGCCCTGCTCATTTCCTTCCCCCAGAGGTGAGAAACCTACATGCCAAGTATTGTGTTCCCTACAGGTTATTTAAAAAAAAGCAGAAGTGCTATACTATCTGTTCAGACCCCAGTCATACATACCTACAGATTCTGGAAAAGGAGAAACCCTCCACTTCTATGTCAAAAAAAGATATACAGTAAATACTACAGTAGTCTGAAGTCTGCAAATACTACATTATAAACTGGGTGGTTCAAGCCCCGAATGCTGATTGGCTGACATATTGTTACTGCTCTAATTATGTTGCTAGCCAGTTTATAATAGCAATAAGGCACCTCAGGGGTTTGTGGTATATTGCCAATATACCACGGCTAAGGGCTGTATCCAGGCATGGAGAACCTTAGTGGATGGCCTATGCTCTGAGTTAAAGGGTTTAACACAGTGAGGTCTTTAGTCCGCAAAATCACTACAGTGAATAGTCTAGTTTTTATACCATAGTATACTATAATATTTTTTTCATGTGGGAGAGTTTTAAACCACGTTAGTCAGTCCTCTTTCCCCCTAGTCTTTCTCATTACTAAACAATCTCTGTTGGCTCATCTCCCCACCTCTTTTGTAAACATCCCCACCTCAATGATTATGAGGGAACAATATCAACCAGGCACTTCAACATTGGACAAAAAATGTATAAATCGGAATTCCCTCATGTCGCCATGGCAACCACTTTTACACACTAAGCCGTTGCCTAGCGACCCCAGTGGATCTGCCGACGGTGGCCTGACATGAGGCCTGGTCTGGAGCATAGAAATGTAAATAATAGAATGCATAAACATGGACTGGAATGGGAATGTGCATTCTATTAATTATATTTCTATGGTCTGGACTATGGTGGCCCTCCTCTCTGTCTGAGCTCAGCTAGCTGAAAGGACCTGTTTCAATGGAGGTGGGGAGGGAGGGTGGACGGAGGGAGGCTGGGGGACATGTTGGGTTTGTTGTGGCGTGTGTGCGTGCGAGGGTGGCAGTCTGTCTCTCTCTCTCTCTCTCCGTTTGCTTTCTGGGAACATGGAACATGACATGGCAGCAGAATGTGAGACAGAACGCATGTGTGCTGAGAATAACTCAATGCTATCATCCCTGCTCCTCTCACAGACAGGCTCAGACTCACTTACTTTAATACACAAAGTCCGTGAGGAGCATAGGCCATCGATTTATGTTCTCCATGGCACCCTCTGCTCGTTTAGAGGTACTTTGGGTTCAAGACGGAAATAGAGACATCCATACCCACTGTTGAGTTTGTCTGGGGTCAGCATTCACGAACTGACTGGATCTCGGCTCATATGGACGAACCTCTGTGTTAGACCTACATTCATTCACATACCAACTCCCACTGCCTAATCTCAGAAGCCAGAACCAAATTGTGTGCACTAGCTAGCCATCTACTCAATATGACAGTCTGTCACAAGATACATCTCCAGTCATTACATTCCCTCCATTACTATACACAGAGCAAAGGACTGTTGTAACAGACATTCTCTTGGGAAACCGTTTGGCTGAACTAGTTACCCACAATCATAACCAATATAGCACATTCATCACTCCACTGAAGACACACGGGGTTTAGTCCCAAAAATGCACCATATTCCCTTTAATAGTGGACTACAAAAGTAGTGGAGATCTGGTTAAAAGTAGTGCGTTATATAGAGGACAGGGACCCACTTGGAACAAAACCACAGTTTAGGCTAATAGAGGACAACAACCCATTTGCTAATTAGCTAGTACACTACAGTACAGATCCAAATCACCTACTAACATTTTACTAAAGCACAAGTTTACAGTTTTTAATTGTCACTGTGCACAAGCACATTGAAAGGCCTTTCTTGGTTGATCTTTCCCAACAATGCAATACTGGTAAGCTATATACAGGGACAGTTCAAGGGTCAGTGCCAACACCATTTTACAATGAGGGGGAGGGTTAGATATGTATAGGGGTAAGGTGACTATATACAGGGACAGTTCCAGGGTCAGTGCCAACACCATATTACAATGTGCAGGGATACTGGAGTGATAGAGGCAGATACAGTATGTATAGGGGTAAGGTGACTAGGCATCAGGATACATGGGTAAACAGAGTAGCAGCAGCTTATATGATGATTGTATGTGAGGGTGTGTTCGTGAGTGTAGAGTCAGTATGAATGTGTGTGTTATGTGTGTGTGTTATGTGTTATGTGTTACGTGTGTGTGTGTGTGTTGGAGTGTGTTTTTGTTCGACCTTATGTTATTTTTTAGTTCTACATTGAGTCTAACTATCTATGCATATGTAACAGTATAACTTTAGTCCGTCCCCTCGCGCGAACCAGGGACCCTCTGCACACATCAACAACAGTCACCCACGAAGCATCATTACCCATCGCTCCACAAAAGCCGCGGCCCTTGCAGAGCAAGGGGAACCACTACTTCAAGGTCTCAGAGCAGGTGACGTCACAGATTGAAAGGCTATTAGCGCGCACCACCGCTAACTAGATAGTCATTTCACATCGGTTACACATAGTCACTAGTTACACATAGTCACTAGTTACACATAGTCACTAGTTACACATAGTTACAAATTACCTCGACTAACCTGTACCCCAGCACATTCACTCAGTACCGGTACTCCCTGTATATAGCCTCGTTATTGTTATTTTGCTGCTACTTTTTTATTTTTTACTTTAGTTTATTTAGTAAATATTTTCTTAATACTTATTTTATTAAAACTGCATTGTTGGTTAAGGGTTTGTTAAGTAAGCATTTCACAGGAAGTTGACAGTGACTACAGCCTTGAGTCTTCTTGGGCATGACGCTACAAGCTTGGCACACCTGTATTTGGGGAATTTCTCCCATTCTTCTCTACAGATCCTCTCAAGCTCTGTCAGGTTGGACGGGGAGTGTTGCTGCACAGCTATTTTCAAGTCTCTCCAGAGATGTTCGATTTGGTTCAAGTCCATCTCTGGCTGGGCCACACAAGGACATTCAGAGACTTGTCCCAATGCCACTCTTGCATTGTCTTGGCTGTATGCTTAGGGTTGTTGTCCTGTTGGAAGGTGAACCTTTGCCCCAGTCTGAGGTCCTGAGTGCTCTGAAGCAGGTTTTCATCAAGGATCTCTGTGTACTTTGCTCTGTTAATCTTTCCCTCGATCCTGACTAGTCTCCCAGTCCCTGCCGCTGAAAAACATTCCCATAGCATGATGCTGCCACCCCCATGCTTCACCGTAGGGATGGTGCCAGGTTTCTTCCGGAAGTGACGCTTGGCATTCAGGCCAAAGAGTTCAATCTTGGTTTCATCAGACCAGAGAATCTTGTTTCTCATGATCTGAAAGTACTTTAGGTGCCTTTTGGAAAACTTCAAGCGGTCTGTCATGTGCCTTTTACTGAGGAGTGGTTTCCGTCTGACCACTCGACCATAAAGGCCTAATTGGTGGAGTGCTGCAAAGATGGTTGTCCTTCTGGAAGGTTCTCCCATCTCCACAGAGGAACTCTGGAGCTCTGTCACAGTGACCATCGGGTTCTTGGTGACCTCCCTGACCAAGGCCCTTCTCCCCCGATTGCTCAGTTTGGCCAGGCGGCCAGCTCTAGGAAGAGTCTTGGTGGATCCAAACTTCTTCCATTTAAGAACGATGGAGGCCACTGTGTTCTTCGGGACCTTCAATGCTGTAGACATTTTTTGTTACCCTTCCTCAGATCTGTGCCTCAACACAATCCTGTCTTGGAGCTCTACGGACAATTCCTTCAACCTCATGGCTTGGTTTTTGCTCTGACATGCACTGTCAACTGTGGGACCTTATATAGACAGGTGTGTGGCTTTCCAAATCATGTCCAATCAAATGAATGTACCATAGGTGGACTCCAGTCAAGTTGTAGAAACATCTCAAGGATGATCAATGGAAACTCGTGCTACCTGTCCCAGACCTGCTGTTTTCAACTGTCTAGAGACAGCAGGAGCGGTAGAGATACTCTTAATGATCGGCACAAAGCCGCGGCCCTTGCAGAGCAAGGGGAACCACTACTTCAAGGTCTCAGAGCAGGTGACGTCACAGATTGAAAGGCTATTAGCGCGCACCACCGCTAACTAGATAGTCATTTCACATCGGTTACACATAGTCACTAGTTACACATAGTCACTAGTTACACATAGTCACTAGTTACACATAGTTACAAATTACCTCGACTAACCTGTACCCCAGCACATTCACTCAGTACCGGTACACCCTGTATATAGCCTCGTTATTGTTATTTTGCTGCTACTTTTTTATTTTTTACTTTAGTTTATTTAGTAAATATTTTCTTAATACTTATTTTATTAAAACTGCATTGTTGGTTAAGGGTTTGTTAAGTAAGCATTTCACAGGAAGTTCTACACCTGTTGTATTCGGCGCATGTGGCAAATACATTGTTGAGTTTAGAGCTTGCAAGAAAGGCATTTCACTGTACTTGTGCACGTGACATTAAAAATTGAAACTTGAAAAACTACAAATAGAAGGATCAAGTCAGATAGTCCGTGTAGCCATTTTATTAGCTATTTATCAGTCTTATGACTAAGAGATAGAACTTGTTCAAGAGCCTGTTGGTGTCAGAGATGTCGCTCCGGTACCGCTTGCCATGCGGAAGCAGAGAGAAGAGTCTATGACTTGGGTAGCTGGAGTCTATCAATTTTCCCTGCCTTCCTTTCACACCGCCTGATATAGTGGTCCTGGATGGCATGGGGGTCTCGGCGCCAGTGATTGTACTGGGGAGTCCGCACCCCCCCCCTCCGTAGCGCCATATGATCGAAGGCGGTGCAGTTGAGATACCAAGCGGTGTTGCACAGATCCATACCAACTACTAACATGGTACTCCAAGAACATCTGCTAAATTATTCTAATGCAAATGTAAGTGTGTGTACTTGAAATTGTTAAAAGCACATTCAGCCATCTGGCTTTAGCTACAGTATGCACGTGGTGTGTACAGCTAGGCTAGCGGTCTGGTCAGAGGAGAAAGACGTTTATACTAGGGGTGTGCCCCTATATACTGCACTACATTTGACCAGGATCCCATATAGATAATAGAGTACCATTGAGGACGCAAGCCTGGTTTTCATACAGAGTGGCCTCAGCCTCATCAATGGGGATACTACTGAGCTAAACTCGATGGCTCGGGCCACTAGGCCAAAGTTCAGGTTTTATATAAGAACGTGTTACATAAGACTACTGCGGCTAGGGTCTGACTCTGCGCTGCTACAGTACTCACAAATAATTCATAAATAGCGTCAGAAGAACAAGATGACTAATAGCTGAGGACTATTTCTTTTCTATCCTCACTTCTAAAAACTATTTCTGAAAATCTATCCAACCACAACGGCACAGGAGGCTGGTTCTACCTCTAAACACAGTGCCCTGAAAACTACACGTTTCAAGATATAGTATGTTTGCGTCATTTTCTAAAATAAATTCTTATCTCATAACCACTGCAAAGGAAACTAGGTAGTCGGCTGGGCTCGTTCTACATGACTAGGCATACGGAAAAACTGGACATTTGAATCTTGCATATAATTCATAGAAAAATGTTGAAACACTCGGCTCATTCAATTAATGTACTGGCTTTCCAGATTGATTGCCAACAGCTTGAGGTCGTTTGGATCAATTACTTTGCCAGTCATGCTCTGTTGGTCACATAGGCAAAATTGTCACGGGGGACATGGCAAAATGTGTTGAAATGCAGGAATCTAGCTGTTTTACAAAAACAATCTGCTTTCCCCAAAACAATATTGTTATTATTTTTGGGGGGTTGGGGGTAGGTCCCCCAGAGACCCAAATGCGTTAGTCCGGCCCTGCTCGGACGCACTGCATGTCCTCTGCTCAGCGACGCGGTCTATAGACATTCGCACAGTCTATTCGCGCTCATCCCTCACTCATTTCAGTCAGGGGCGATACGAGGGGGGAGGGCCCGAGGTGGCACCAGCAAAACAACTATAATAAAACTCAGTCTTCATCTTTTTGTGTCTTCATAATATAAATAAATATGCATGTGTGCATCATTATAATGCAACTCAGTGTTCATATTTTGTGAATTTGTTCTATTTGCCTTCAAATACCTTCATTAATGATGATGGCGACTTATCCTTCCACTTGCGCTGGGTTTACAAAATACCCTTTCATATATAGGCCTCAAAATACCCTTTCATATATAGGCCTCAAAATACCCTTTCATATATAGGCCTCAAAATACCATTTCATATATAGGCCTCAAAATACCCTTTCATATATAGGCCTCAAAATACCCTTTCATATATAGGCCTCAAAATACCCCATCCATACAATCCATTTGGGAAGTTTTCAGACCCCTTCACTTTTTCCACATTTTGATACGTTACAGCCTTATTCCAACACGTAAAAAAATATCAAATAATAATAATCTCATCAATATACAGTATATATATTTGTTTTACAAATGTCACATTTACATGAGTATTCAGACCCTTTACTCAGTACTTTGTTGAAGCTCCTTTGACAGTGACTACAGCCTTGAGTCTTCTTGGGCATGACGCTACAAGCTTGGCACACCTGTATTTGGGGAATTTCTCCCATTCTTCTCTACAGATCCTCTCAAGCTCTGTCAGGTTGGACGGGGAGTGTTGCTGCACAGCTATTTTCAAGTCTCTCCAGAGATGTTCGATTTGGTTCAAGTCCATCTCTGGCTGGGCCACACAAGGACATTCAGAGACTTGTCCCAATGCCACTCTTGCATTGTCTTGGCTGTATGCTTAGGGTTGTTGTCCTGTTGGAAGGTGAACCTGTGCCCCAGTCTGAGGTCCTGAGTGCTCTGAAGCAGGTTTTCATCAAGGATCTCTGTGTACTTTGCTCTGTTAATCTTTCCCTCGATCCTGACTAGTCTCCCAGTCCCTGCCGCTGAAAAACATTCCCATAGCATGATGCTGCCACCCCCATGCTTCACCGTAGGGATGGTGCCAGGTTTCTTCCGGAAGTGACGCTTGGCATTCAGGCCAAAGAGTTCAATCTTGGTTTCATCAGACCAGAGAATCTTGTTTCTCATGATCTGAAAGTACTTTAGGTGCCTTTTGGAAAACTTCAAGCGGTCTGTCATGTGCCTTTTACTGAGGAGTGGTTTCCGTCTGACCACTCGACCATAAAGGCCTAATTGGTGGAGTGCTGCAAAGATGGTTGTCCTTCTGGAAGGTTCTCCCATCTCCACAGAGGAACTCTGGAGCTCTGTCACAGTGACCATCGGGTTCTTGGTGACCTCCCTGACCAAGGCCCTTCTCCCCCGATTGCTCAGTTTGGCCAGGCGGCCAGCTCTAGGAAGAGTCTTGGTGGATCCAAACTTCTTCCATTTAAGAACGATGGAGGCCACTGTGTTCTTCGGGACCTTCAATGCTGTAGACATTTTTTGTTACCCTTCCTCAGATCTGTGCCTCAACACAATCCTGTCTTGGAGCTCTACGGACAATTCCTTCAACCTCATGGCTTGGTTTTTGCTCTGACATGCACTGTCAACTGTGGGACCTTATATAGACAGGTGTGTGGCTTTCCAAATCATGTCCAATCAAATGAATGTACCATAGGTGGACTCCAGTCAAGTTGTAGAAACATCTCAAGGATGATCAATGGAAACTCGTGCTACCTGTCCCAGACCTGCTGTTTTCAACTGTCTAGAGACAGCAGGAGCGGTAGAGATACTCTTAATGATCGGCTATGAAAAGCCAACTGACATTTATTCCTGAGGTGCTGACTTGCTGCACCCTCGACAACTACTGTGATTATTATTATTTGACCATGCTGGTCATTTATGAACATTTGAACATCTTGGCCATGTTCTGTTATAATCTCCACCCGACACAGCCAGAAGAGGACTGGCCACCCCTCATAGCCTGGTTCCTCTCTAGGTTTCTTCCTAGGTTTTGGCCTTTCTAGGGACTTTTTCCTAGCCACCGTGCTTCTACACCTGCATTGCTTGCTGTTTGGGGTTTTAGGCTGGGTTTCTGTACAGCACTTTGAGATATCAGCTGATGTAAGAAGGGCTATATAAATACATTTGATTTGATTTGAAATAGGGTGCACCTGAGCTCAATTTCACATCTCATAGTGAAGGGTCTGAATACCAAAGGTTTTCTAAAAGCATGTTTTTGCTTTTTCATTACGGGGTATTGTGTGTAGATTGATGAGGAAATTGTTGTTGTTTTTTAAAACCATTTTAGAGGAAGGCTGTATAGTAACAAAATGTGGGAAAAGTAAAGGGGTCTGAATAAAGCACTGTATCCCCCTCCATATATCCCCCTCCATATATCCCCCTCCATATATCCCCCTCCATATAAACCCCTCCATATAAACCCCTCCATATATCCCCCTCCATATATTCCCCTCCATATATACCCCTCCATATAAACCCCTCCATATAAACCCCTCCATATAAACCCCTCCATATAAACCCCTCCATATATACCCCTCCATATATACCCCTCCATATAAACCCCTCCATATATCCCCCTCCATATATACCCCTCCATATAAACCCCTCCATATATCCCCCTCCATATAAACCCCTCCATATATACCCCTCCATATATACCCCTCCATATAAACCCCTCCATATATCCCCCTCCATATAAACCCCTCCATATATACCCCTCCATATATGCTTCACAGTAGGTATGGTGTTCTTTGGATGCAACTCAGCATTCTTTGTCCTCCAAACACGACGAGTTGGGTTTTTACCAAAAAGTTCTATTTTGGTTTCATCTGACCATATGACATTCTCCCAATCTTCTTCTGGATCATCCAAATGCTCTCTAGCCAACTTCAGACGGGCCTGGACATGTACTGGCTTAAGCAGGGGGACACGTCTGGCACTGCAGGATTTGAGTCCCTGGCGGCGTAGTGTGTTACTGATGGTAGGCTTTGTTACTTTTGTCCCAGCTCTCTGCAGGTCATTCACTGGGTCCCCCCGTGTGGTTCTGGGGTTTTTGCTCACCGTTCTTGTGATCATTTTGACCCCACGGGGTGAGATCTTGCGTGGAGCCCCAGACCGAGGGAGATTATCAGTGATCTTGTATGCCTTCCATTTCCTAATAATTGCTCCCACAGTTGATTTCTTCAAACCAAGCTGCTTACCTATTGCAGATTCAGTCTTCCCAGCCTGGTGCAGGTCTACAATTTTGTTTCTCTTGTCCTTTGATAGCTCTTTGGTCTTGGCCATAGTGGAGTTTGGAGTGTGACTGTTTGAGGTTGTGGACAGGTGTCTTTTATACTGATAACAAGTTCAAACAGGTGCCATTAATACAGGTAACGTGTGGAGGACAGAGGAGCCTCTTAAAGAAGAAGTTACAGGTCTGTGAGAGCCAGATATCTTGCTTGTTTGTAGGTGACCAAATACTTATTTTCCACCATAATTTGCAAATAAATTCATAAAAAATCCTACAATGTGATTTTCTGGATTTTTTTTCTCATTTTGTCTGTCATAGTTGAAGTGTACTTATGATGAAAATTACAGGCGGCTGGTGGCTGACTAAATACTTTTTTGCCCCACTGTATACCCTCCATATATACCCCTCCATATATACCCTCCATATATACCCCTCCATATATACCCTCCATATATTCCCCTCCATATATAGCCTCTCCATATACCCCTCCATATATCCCCCTCCATATACCCCTCCATATATTCCCCTCCATATATACCCTCCATATATTCCCCTCCATATATAGCCTCTCCATATACCCCTCCATTTATACCCTCCATATATACCCCTCCATATATACCCTCCATATATACCCTCCATATATTCCCCTCCATATATAGCCTCTCCATATACCCCTCCATTTATACCCTCCATATATACCCCTCCATATATACCCTCCATATATACCCCTCCATATATACCCTCCATATATACCCCTCCATATATACCCTCCATATATTCCCCTCCATATATACCCTCCATATATTCCCCTCCATATACCCCTCCATTTATACCCTCCATATATACCCCTCCATATATACCCTCCATATATACCCCTCCATATATACCCCTCCATATATACCCCTCCATATATACCCTCCATATATTCCCCTCCATATATAGCCTCTCCATATACCCCTCCATATATACCCCTCCATATATACCCCTCCATATATAGCCCCTCCATATATACGCCTCAAGAGAGGCATAATAAGTAACGTCAAACTGTGTCGAATTCCAGGAAATGCGTGTTAAAATGTCCCCCCCCAAAAAAATTGTGCCTCCCATTATCTACACTGGGGCAGACCGACAGATTGTTACCTTGTCAGATTGGGGATTTGATTCAGCAACCCACCGCGCTGTGGATGTCGACTATGGCATCCCCCCGCACCTCTCTGATTCAGAGGGGTTGGGTTAAATGCGGAAGACACATTTCAGTTGTACAACTGATTAGGTCTTTCCCTTTACTTGGGAAGGTGTTATTACTTACTACCCTATATTCAACAAGGTGTATTCAAATTCAACTGTATCATCATCAAGGGTACAAGTATGAGTATTCTGAGAGATTATTATCTTTGGTCACCATCCTTGCTTGTTTGCACTGTGGAAATGTAGTGAAAAAGAGAGATTCTGTGGGTTGATAAAGCCCTGGGACATGGCTGTAGACCCTACAGCCTACTTGCCCGGTATGGTGTCCTTATGCCTACAGCCTACTTGCCCTGTATGGTGACCTAATGCCTACAGCCTACTTGTCCGGTATGGTGACCTAATGTCTACAGCCTACTTGCCCTGTATGGTGACCTAATGTCTACAGCCTACTTGCCCTGTATGGTGTCCTAATGCCCACAGCCTACTTGCCCTGTATGGTGACCTAATGCCTACAGCCTACTTGCCCGGTATGGTGACCTAATGTCTACAGCCTACTTGCCCTGTATGGTGACCTAATGTCTACAGCCTACTTGCCCTGTATGGTGTCCTAATGCCCACAGCCTACTTGCCCTGTATGGTGACCTAATGTCTACAGGCTACTTGTCCTGTATGGTGACCTAATGTCTACAGCCTACTTGTCCTGTATGGTGTCCTAATGTCTACAGCCTACTTGCCCGGTATGGTCTCCTAATGCCCACAGCCTACTTGCCCTGTATGGTGACCTAATGTCTACAGCCTACTTGCCCTGTATGGTGACCTAATGCCTACAGTCTACTTGCCCTGTATGGTGACCTAATGTCTACAGCCTACTTGCCCTGTATGGTGACCTAATGCCTACAGCCTACTTGTCCTGTATGGTGTCCTAATGTCTACAGCCTACTTGCCCGGTATGGTCTCCTAATGCCCACAGCCTACTTGCCCTGTATGGTGACCTAATGTCTACAGCCTACTTGCCCTGTATGGTGTCCTAATGTCTACAGCCTACTTGCCCTGTATGGTGTCCTAATGCCTACAGTCTACTTGCCCTGTATGGTGACCTAATGTCTACAGCCTACTTGCCCTGTATGGTGTCCTAATGCCTACAGCCTACTTGCCCTGTATGGTGACCTAATTCCTACAGCCTACTTGCCCTGTATGGTGACCTAATTCCCACAGTCTACTTGCCCTGTATGGTGTCCTAATGCCTACAGCCTACTTGCCCGGTATGGTGACCTAATGCCTACAGCCTACTTGCCCTGTATGGTGACCTAATGCCTACAGCCTACTTGCCCTGTATGGTGACCTAATGCCTACAGCCTACTTGCCCGGTATGGTGACCTAATGTCTACAGCCTACTTGCCCTGTATGGTGACCTAATGTCTACAGCCTACCTGCCCTGTATGGTGACCTAATGCCCACAGCCTACTTGTCCGGTATGGTGACCTAATGTCTACAGCCTACTTGCCCGGTATGGTGTCCTAATGTCTACAGTCTACTTGCCCTGTATGGTGACCTAATGTCTACAGCCTTGTCTCAGGCGAAGGTTGATCGACTGCCTGAGACTCACCTGCCACAGAGATGATGAAGGAAGCGTCCATGGCATCTATACCCAGGTTCCTGGCCCGGGCAGACAAGTGGAAGTAGGGGATGAAGTAAGCCAGCTGGCTGAACACCACGGACCAAGTGTAGATGCAGAAGAAGGGGTTCTTCAACAGGGAGAAGTCTAGAACTCTGTTATTATTCACGGCCGGTGGGATGTGATCATCCACAGTGGTAGTGCCATTTGGTGAGGAGAACCCAAACACAGCGGAACCGTTTAGGCTAATGGTACCGTTCTGTTCCATGATGCTGGGGCTGTCTATGGTGGCCGTGGGGGGGGATGCCTCCTGAACGTGCCTGTTCAAGTTGTTTTGTACCAGCTTGGTCAGTTCAGGGTTTGGTGGAGGTGGGGGGCTGTGGTTGTTCTGACCCAACCGAGGTGTAGAGTCCTTCTCTGAGGTCTCAGTGTCCCAGTGCAGGGGTTGTGGAGTTGAAGGAGAAGAGTCTGATTTGGCGTTGCCATTGGTTAACGTTGTGGATCCGTTAAAGCAGCATCCATTCTGAGGGTGGTCCTTCTCCTTCTCTGGACCTATCAGAGGGCTTTTTTGGATGGATGAAGATGAGGTTGAGGAAGGGGGTGGTGCAGGCTTCACGTGGATGGGTCTTAGCAGCATCCCAGTGGCCACCAGGTTTAACATCAGGCCTCCTAGGATTAGCAGAGCTCCTGTGGGAGGAGCATCGGTGTGTTACGGGGTCATTCTAGAATAGCATTATGATATTCCCATAATAATTCAATCATTTCCACATCCCAACAACAGATAGATAGATAGATGTATATGTGTGTGTGTGTGGTGTGTGGTGTGTGGTGTGTGGTGTGTGGTGTGTGGTGTGTGGTGTGTGTGTGTGTGTGTGTGTGTGTGTGTGTGTGTGTGTCAGTACCTTGCCAGGCGTACTGATCCAGCAGCAGCTGAGTGAAAGGGGCGAGGGCGAAGGTAAAGCCCATCCCAGACCGCCCGATGGAGTATGCCGTCGCTAACCTCTTACGGAAATATGTTGCCGTGACAACAGAGGTGGCTTGGTACAGGAGTGCAAACCCAAGGCCTGAGAGGGGATACATGACATACAGTATATAGACAGCAGTATGTTGACACCCCTTCACATTAGTGGATTCGGGCTATTGCAGCCACACTTGTTGCTAGCAGGAGTATAAAACCGAGCAGACAGCCATGCAATCTCCATAGACAAACATTGGCAGTAGAATGGCCGGTACTGAATTGCTCAGTGACTTTGGCACCGGCATAGTTTCCAACAAGTCAGTTTGTCAAATTTCTGCTCTGCTAGAGCTGCCCCAGTCAACTGTAAGTGCTGTTATTGTGAAGTGGAAACGTTGAGGAGCAACAACGGCTCAGCCGCAAAGTGGTAGGCCACACAAGCTCACAGAACTGGACTGCCAAGTGCTGTAGCTGTCCTCAGTTGCAACACACACTACAGAGTTCCAAACTGCCTCTGGAAGCAATGTCAGCACAAGAACTGTTCGTCGCCAGCTTCCTGAAATGGGTTTCCATGGCCGAGCAGCCGCGCACAAACCTAAGATCACCATGCCAAGCGTCGGCTGAATTTGTGTAAAGCTCAACGCCATCGGACTCTGGAGCAGTGGAAACGCATTCTCTGGAGTGATAATTCATGCTTCAAATCAAATCAAATGTTATTGGTCACATACACATGGTTAGCAGATGTTAGTGCAAGTGTAGCGAAATGCTTGTGCTTCTAGTTCCGACCATGCAGTAATATCTAACAAGTAATCTAACAATTTCACAACAACTACCTTTTACACACAAGTGTAAAGGAATGAATAAGAACATGTACATATAAATATATGGATGAGCGATGGCTGAACGGAAAAGGCAAGATCCAGTAGATGGTATAGAATACACTATATACATATGAGATGAGTAATGTAGGGTATGAAAACATTATATAAAGTGGCATTGTTTAAAGTGACTAGTGATACATGTATTACATCCCATTTTTAATTATTAAAGTGGCTAGAGATTTGAGTCAGTATGTTGACAGCAGCCACTCAACTTCACCATCTGGCAATCCGACGGACAAATCTGGGTTTGGTGGATGCCAGGAGAACACTACCTGCCTGAATGCATAGTCCCAACTGTAAAGTTTGGTGGAGGAGGAATAATGGTCTGGGGCTGTTATTCATGGTTCGGGCTAGGACCCTTAGTTCCAGTGCAGGGAAAGCTTAACGCTACAGCATACAATTACATTCTAGATGATTCTGTGCTTCCATCTTTGTGGCAACAGTTTGGGAAAGGCTCTTTCCTGTTTCAGCATTACAATGCCACTGTGCTCAAAGTGAGGTCCATATAGAAATGGTTTGTCGAGATCGGTGTGGAAGAACTTGACTGGTCTGCACAGAGCCTTGACCTCAACCTCATCGAACACCTTTGGGATGAATTGGAACACCGACTGCGAGCCAGGCCTAATCGCCCAACATCAGTGCCCGACCTCACTAATGCTCTTGTGAATGCTCTTGTGGCTGAATGAAAGCAAGTCCCCGCAGCAATGTTCCACAATCTTGTGGAAAGCCTTCCCAGAAGAGTGCAGGCTGTTATAGCAGCAAAGGAGGGACCAACTCCATATTAATGCTCATGATTTTGGAATGAGATGTTCCACAAGCACATGTCCACATACTTTTGGTCATGCAGTGTATTTATGATCAAATATATTATGATCATCACAGATTCAGACACATATTCCGATTTTTTTTCATTAAAAACATGTGATTTGTCACCAAATACCCCCCCCAAAAAATGCAAGACAGAAAAAAAACACATTTCAAGTATATCAGATACCTAAAGACAAGTACTTTCAAGTATTTTACACATATATTGGACTCCGGCCTACTCTGCCCCTGACCTCTTATAACCTCTTATAACCTCTTATAACCTCTTATAACTTACCCACAATCAGCCCCATGCTGATATAGAGGAATAGCACGCTGGTGGCAAAGACACTCATGAGGAAGCCAACACTGACCAGCACAGCCCCAGCTATAGAGGTCACTCTGTTACCCAGCTTCGCACACGATACAGCGGCCAGGGGACCTAACACAGGAACAAACAGAAAAACATGAAAATGTATCCCATAATTCATCCATCCATCCATCCAATTACAAACCTCTTAGTAGGACAGACAGACGTCAGATGTTGTCAGTGATGCAACACAAGAGCCAGACCCCCAGACCCAGACCCAGAGGGACGAGTGATGTGGTCAGACTTTGGTTTTATGTGAACTCTGACCTCACACACACATGCACACATGCACACTGCACCCTGCACACATCTGAATTAAACACGCACACACACAGATACAGTACAGTGGAGGCTGCTGAGGGGAGGACGGCTCATAGTAACAGCTGGAATGGAGCAAATGGAATGGAATCAAACACCTGGACACCATGTGCTTGGATGTATTTGATACCGTTCCAATCATTCCTCTCCAGCCGTTATCACGATCCCGTCCTCCCTAATTAAGGTGCCACCAACCTCCTGTGATACAGTAGTAGTCTGAGTGTTTTCATGTCATGTGAACTCTGACCTCCAGAGAGCCGCAGGCTAGACATGATGGAGCCGATCCAGCTGATGCTCTCTGCCGACCCTCCTAACTCGTCCTGGAATGCCACGAAGAAGATCCCAAAGGTCTTCAGGGTCCCCATCACCAGCACATTCACCTGGAGTCAGAGACAGACAGAGGGACGCAGGTAGGCAGACGTACACACACACACACACACACACACATGATCTGCCACACTACAAAACGCAGGGTTGGGGTCAGGGTTCGGGTCAATTCCCTTTCTATTGAAGTCAATTCAGGAAGTACACTGAAATTCCAAATTGGAATTCGGTTTACTTTTACGAATTGACTGGAATCTAAATTAAATCGACCCTAACTCTGCGTAATTGTATAACATATGAACAATTATATATATATATTTTTAAATCTAGAAACATGTCCAATAGATAAACATTTGGTGAACCTCCAAACACTCAAAGATGAGGAAAGAAGAAGCCGTACCAGGAAGCAGTGAAGTACAACCATCCAGCCCCAGCCACCATCCGGGGAATCCTCATAATGAATCTCCTTCTCTTTCTTCTCCTCTTTCTTCATACAAGCGTTCAGGGCATTGTTCCTGTTGAACAGGCTGAGCTTCGCAGCCTTGGGCTCGCTGCAAACATACCACGATAATGGAACACTTTCAAAGTAAACAATAGCTATGGAACACTTTCAGAGTAAAATGTTACAATGTAATGCTTACAACAACAACAACAACATAATGAACACTTTCAAAGTAAACAATAGCTATGGAACACTTTCAGAGTAAAATGTTACAATGTAATGCTTACAACAACAACAACAACATA
This sequence comes from Salvelinus alpinus, assembly GCF_045679555.1. Classification (NCBI taxonomy): domain Eukaryota; kingdom Metazoa; phylum Chordata; class Actinopteri; order Salmoniformes; family Salmonidae; genus Salvelinus; species Salvelinus alpinus. The sequence goes on along the minus strand of NC_092102.1, from coordinate 47,212,440 downwards.
ATGAACACTTTCAAAGTAAACAATAGCTATGGAACACTTTCAAAGTAAAATGTTACAATGTAATGCTTACAACAACAACAACAACATAATGAACACTTTCAAAGTAAACAATAGCTATGGAACACTTTCAGAGTAAAATGTTACAATGTAATGCTTACAACAACAACAACAACATAATGAACACTTTCAAAGTAAACAATAGCTATGGAACACTTTCAAAGTAAAATGTTACAATGTAATGCTTACAACAACAACAACAACAAAAAACATAATGGAACACTTTCAAAGGACTATAAACCACCACATCTATGGGCTTAGTTACTTAGCCACAGCGCATTCTGATAATAATCCTAATCCTGAGCCATACAGTAAATCTCAGCTAAACGCTTGATGAGAACATAAGAAAAATGTTCGGTATATAATTATATAATCTACTGTATACTGTACTGGTATATAGTGTACATGAAAAGCTGTGGTCAGAAAAGTACTTTTTTTATTTATTTTATGAAATAAGTCATACTCCAAATGTACTGTATGAAATCAATACAAAAACCTCTAAAAGTAGTGTCTCATTTGACCTAATTTGACCTCTACTGACAAAGCTTTAGTTGTACAGTAGCTACCGTAGAGACACTGCAATGTCTTCATACGTTAAAGAATAGTTTTAAAGTAATCAACCGTGGCTACTTATTCTTTATTTATTTTTACTCCGGTTGGTAATTGGTTCAGTGATGGATAAGGACAGGTTACTAACTCCTATTGGTTAGTGCAGACAGAGTCCCTGGGCAGATTATTTCAGGGTTGTTAACATTAAGGCCTGTGACGATACCAGTACCATATTATTTTTTTTACCATGGCAAAAATAAAAACACAAAGCAGACCAAACTCTTTGGTCTTTTAAAAACCTTCTGTATGTAGTAACACACTGTGTTCTATAACCTGGGAAATAAAGACATGTGACTCTGGATGACATCATAATGAGGTTTGTTTGCCAACATTAGGAATGTTCTCTTTAAGAAGTTAAGTTCACTTCATGTTTTATTTCTTTGCTAAGATACTAACGAGTATCGCGATACCGGTATCGTCCCGGCCCTAGTTAACAGGTTAACAGGTCACTGCACCTTAGTGTTTTAGGTGTGTTTACAACACGTGTCTGAAGTACAGTAGATCTCCTTGGTCCGACTGTCTGTGGGTGAATTTGAAGATTTCACACTAGGACCAATAGAATGGTCTAAATTAAAAATGTGTAAACTCCTCCCACCCAGGGCACCCGGCGATGCAACACGAACTCGGCCTGTATGTCGCAGCGCGCGTTAATATTTCAACACGCTCCATCTATAGAGTCCCTCGAGTAAAAGCGTTGTCAGCAACACCATACTTGTCCCAGGATACTGTACATTTCCTATAGTCACTGGCCACGTGCAACGCTGCTGACAGCTCTTTACTCGAGGGACTCTATAGATAGAGAGTTGAGGATACTGAGAGGTTGGGAGTTCTTCTTAGAAACTGTCAATTATCCTTTATCTAGCTACACATGATTTTGTGTGTGTGTGTGTGTGTGTGTGTGTGTGTGTGTGTGTGTGTGTGTGTGTGTGTGTGTGTGTGTGTGTGTGTGTGTGTGTGTGTGTGTGTGTGTGTGAGACCCCAGCTTTGCTAACATGAATCCGTAGCCTTGTGTCGTGAGGTTCTCCCTGGAATTAGAAGTGGTTGAGGAGATTGACTTGTTCATGACTCTTTAAATCTGTCTAAGCCAGCTGTGTGGTGATAATGGCTAGCAGCCAACTGTGGGGTGATAATGACTAGCAGCCAGCTGGGAGGTGATAATGACTAGCAGCCAGCTGGGGGGTGATAATGACTAGCAGCCAGCTGTGGGGTGATAATGACTAGCAGCCAGCTGTGGGGTGATAATGACTAGCAGCCAACTGTGGGGTGATAATGACTAGCAGCCAACTGTGGGGTGATAATGACTAGCAGCCAGCTGTGGGGTGATAATGACTAGCAGCCAGCTGTGGGGTGATAATGACTAGCAGCCAACTGTGGGGTGATAATGACTAGCAGCCAACTGTGGGGTGATAATGACTAGCAGACAGCTGTGGGGTGATAATGACTAGCAGACAGCTGTGGGGTGATAATGACTAGCAGACAGCTGTGGGGTGATAATGACTAGCAGCCAGCTGGGTTGATAATGACTAGCAGCCAGCTGTGGGGTGATAATGACTAGCAGCCAGCTGGGGGTGATAATGACTAGCAGCCAGCTGGGGGTGATAATGACTAGCAGCCAGCTGTGGGGTGATAATGACTAGCAGCCAGCTGTGCGGTGATAATGACTAGCAGCCAGCTGTGGGGTGATAATGACTAGCAGCCAGCTGTGGGGTGATAATGACTAGCAGCCAGCTGTGCGGTGATAATGACTAGCAGCCAGCTGTGGGGTGATAATGACTAGCAGCCAGCTGTGGGATGATAATGACTAGCAGCCAGCTGTGGGGTGATAATGACTAGCAGCCAGCGGTGGGGTGATAATGACTATCAGCCAGCTGTGGGATGATAATGACTAGCAGCCAGCTGGGGGTGATAATGACTAGCAGCCAGCTGTGGGGTGATAATGACTGCCGTGCGTCCCAAATGGGACCCTATTCCCTTTGGACCAGTGTACTTTAAAGAGAATAGGCTGACATTTGGTACAAACCCCAAGCCTGGACTTAAGCCTGGATAACCCAGACAAAAACACTTTAACATGCGAACAAACTTGTCCTGAAACCAGTACCTTCCAACTACGTTGCAAACGCTGCATTGTTGGGCATCCGATTGCTACAGATATGGGATCTTAATTTGATCACCCTGTTGCAGGAGAGCTTATCTGAGGTTTAAAAAGGCTTCTGAACTATGACATTTTACCTATGAAATTTCAGACTTGATTTTCCCGTACGAAGTACATATCAACCCCTACAAAAAAATGTTGCATAATTAATTATAATCCACATTTCCTGTCGCCGTATGATTATTTTCTTGCTGTAGCAACACTGGCTCAAATTAAGATCCTACATCATATGATGTGGTTAGCTGGTATGTCAGTCTGCAATGTAGATCAACCTGGCCAATGTTTGGTTGTGTTGGTGAAACTCTGTAGATTAATCACGAAAGCATTCCAAGAAACACCAACCCACCCCAGCTGCTAACAACTTCCTTCTTCAGGAACATCCCAGTTAGACAACAGGTCCTCAATAGCACCTAGCCGTTTGCACTTGTATTTTCTCACTAAATCAAATAAAATTTTATTGGTCACATGCACATGGTTAGCAAGATGTTAATGCGAGTGTAGCGAAATGCTTGTGCTTTGAGTTCCGACAATACAGTAATATCTAACGAGTAATCTAATAAATTCACAACAACTACCTTATACACACAAATGTAAAGGGATGAATAAGAATATGTGTATATAAATATATGGATGAGCGATGGCCGTGCGGCATAGGCAAAGATGCAGTAGATGGTATAGAGTACAGTATATACATATGAGATGAGTAGCACTGACTTTCCTGCTAGCTGCTTTATTGAGGAAAACATTTACTTACTATGACTATGATATGTGGTTGTCTCACCTGCCCACCAACTGCAAGTCGCTCTGGATAAGAATGTCTGCTAAATGACTCAGATGTCATGTGTAATCAACAGCCATACACTGAGTCAAGTCTTCAAGTGAAATACATACTGTATCTGTCACGTTCTGACCATAGTTCTTTTGTGTTTTCATTGTTTTAGTGTTGGTCAGGACGTGAGCTGAGTGGGCATTCTATGTTGTCTGTTTCTATGTGAGGTTTCTTGTTTGGCCTGATATGGTTCTCAATCAGAGACAGGTGTTTTGCGTTGTCTCTGATTGGGAACCATATTTAGGTAGCCTGTTTTGTGTTGGGGTTTGTGGGTGGTTGTCTTCTGTCTTTGTGTCTATGCACTAGATAGGACTGTTTCGGTTTTTCACATTTGTTGTTTTTGTAATTTGTAGTGTTCACGTTTATTTGTCGTTATTAAACATGATGAACACTAACAACGCTGCGCTTTGGTCCGATCCCTGCTACACCTCCTCTTCAGACGAAGAGGAAATCTGCCGTGAAAGTATCCTCTCATACAACAACCAACACGTTGCAACATATCCCCACACCTCCATTGATTCCTGACACAATCCTGGACTAAAGGCAGGAGGTTAAAGTCTCCGGGCTACAGAGGGTCATTCAAAATCAGCACACAGATAGGTGATGGATACTGTCTGATCCCTGACCACACTTCCTTTTGGTGTCTGTTGACCTCGGTTGGTACTTTGCATCATGCGACCCTTATACACTGCTCAAAAAAATTAAGGGAACACTAAAATAACACATCCTAGATCTGAATGAATGAAATATTCTTATTAAATACTTTTTTCTTTACATAGTTGAATGTGCTGACAACAAAATCACACAAAAATTATCAATGGAAATCAAATTTATCAACCCATGGAGGTCTGGATTTGGAGTCACACTCAAAATTAAAGTGGAAAACCACACTACAGGCTGATCCAACTTTGATGTAATGTCCTTAAAACAAGTCAAAATGAGGCTCAGTAGTGTGTGTGGCCTCCACGTGCCTGTATGACCTCCCTACAACGCCTGGGCATGCTCCTGATGAGGTGGCGGATGGTCTCCTGAGGGATCTCCTCCCAGACCTGGACTAAAGCATCCGCCAACTCCTGGACAGTCTGTGGTGCAATGTGGCGTTGGTGGATGGAGCGAGACATGATGTCCCAGATGTGCTCAATTGGATTCAGGTCTGGGGAACGGGCGGGCCAGTCCATAGCATCAATGCCTTCCTCTTGCAGGAACTGCTGACACACTCCAGCCACATGAGGTCTAGCATTGTCTTGCATTAGGAGGAACCAAGGGCCAACCGCACCAGCATATGGTCTCACAAGGGGTCTGAGGATCTCATCTCGGTACCTAATGGCAGTCAGGCTACCTCTGGCGAGCACATAGAGGGCTGTGCGGCCCCCCAAAGAAATGCCACCCCACACCATGACTGACCCACCGCCAAACCGGTCATGCTGGAGGATGTTGCAGGCAGCAGAACGTTCTCCACGGCGTCTCCAGACTCTGTCACGTCTGTCACATGTGCTCAGTGTGAACCTGCTTTCATCTGTAAAGAGCACAGGGCGCCAGTGGCGAATTTGCCAATCTTGGTGTTCTCTGGCAAATGCCAAACGTCCTGCACGGTGTTGGGCTGTAAGCCCAACCCCCACCTGTGGACGTCGGGCCCTCATACCACCCTCATGGAGTCTGTTTCTGACCGTTTGAGCAGACACATGCACATTTGTGGCCTGCTGGAGGTCATTTTTCAGGGCTCTGGCAGTGCTCCTCCTGCTCCTCCTTGCACAAAGGCGGAGGTAGCGGTCCTGCTGCTGGGTTGTTGCCCTCCTACGGCCTCCTCCACGTCTCCTGATGTACTGGCCTGTCTCCTGGTAGCGCCTCCATGCTCTGGACACTACGCTGACAGACACAGCAAACCTTCTTGCCACAGCTCGCATTGATGTGCCATCCTGGATGAGCTGCACTACCTGAGCCACTTGTGTGGGTTGTAGACTCCGTCTCATGCTACCACTAGAGTGAAAGCACCGCCAGCATTCAAAAGTGACCAAAACATCAGCCAGGAAGCATAGGAACTGAGAAGTGGTCTGTGGTCACCACCTGCAGAACCACTCCTTTATTGGGGGTGTCTTGCTAATTGCCTATAATTTCCACCTGTTGTCTATTCCATTTGCACAACAGCATGTGAAATTTATTGTCAATCAGTGTTGCTTCCTAAGTGGACAGTTTGATTTCACAGAAGTGTGATTGACTTGGAGTTACATTGTGTTGTCTAAGTGTTCCCTTTATTTTTTTGAGCAGTGTATAATTCAAGGCACTTTGATGAATAGACCATTTAAACACATTTTATGGAAAGGCCAGGATAAAAACGACCTGACGCATTATAGTAGTTAGGCCTAGGGTAAAGATATCCTATGGAGGGCTTGGTTTTTAATCACATGAAAGGGAAAAATATAAATCTTTTTTTGTATGTTGTGCTATTCGTCAGATTGCCTTGAATTGAAAATATACTGCACATCCTAAAACATACACACACATCCATACTTGCAAACTTAATTTGGCTTGGTCAAGTATCAATCCCTACTTGCAAACTTAATTTGGCTTGGTCAAGTATCCACCCTACTTGCATACTTCATTTGGCTTGGTCAAGTATCCATCCCTACTTGCATACTTCATTTGGCTTGGTCAAGTGTCCATCCCTACTTGCATACTTCATTTGGCTTGGTCAAGTATCAATCCCTACTTGCATACTTCATTTGGCTTGGTCAAGTATCCATCCCTACTTGCATACTTCATTTGGCTTGGTCAAGTGTCCATCCCTACTTGCATACTTCATTTGGCTTGGTCAAGTATCCATCCCTACTTGCATACTTCATTTGGCTTGGTCAAGTGTCCATCCCTACTTGCATACTTCATTTGGCTTGTTCAAGTATCCATCCCCATCAAAGAGAACCTCTCAAAATTGGTTACCAAAGATGCGCTTCTCCAAAAAAACACGTTTTTTTTTACTATTTACTACAGTACATTTGGAAAGTATTCAGACCCCTTGACTTTTTCCACATTTTGTTACCTTACAGCCTTATTCTAAAATTGACTAAATATACACAATACCTCATAATAACAAAGCAAAAACAGATTTGAGATTTTTTTTTAAACATTTATTATACATAAAAAACAGATACCTTATTTACATAAGTATTCAGACCCTTTGCTATGAGACTCGAAATTGAGCTCAGGTGCATCCTATTTCCGTTGATCATCCTTGAGATGTTTCTACAACTTGATTGGAGTCTACCTGTGGTAAATCAAATTGATTGGACATGATTTGGAAAGGCACACACCTGTCTATATTAGCCATGATGTCGAAGGAATTGTCCGTAGAGCTTCGAGACAGGATTGTGTCGAGGCACAGGTCTGGGGAAGGGGGCGACAAGTGGCCTGGCGGGTAGGAGTGTTGGGCCAGTAACCTAAAGGTTGCTGGATCAAATCCCAGAGCTGACAAGGTAAAAATCTGTCATTCTGCCCCTGAGCAAGGCAGCTAACCCACTGTTCCCTGGTCGCTGTGGATGTTGATTAAGGCAGCCCTCCACACCTCTCTGATTCAGCGGGATTGGGTTAAATGCAGAAGACACATTTCAGTTGAATGCATTCAGCTGTACAACTGACTAGGTATCCCCTTTCCCTTCTTAAATGAAAGAAGTTTGGAACTACCAAGAGTCTTCCTAGAGCTGGCCGCCCGGCTAAACTGAGCAATCGGGGGAGAAGGGCCTTGGTCAGGGAGGTGACCAAGAACCCGATGGTCACTCTGACGGAGTGCTGCAGAGATGGTTGTCCTTCTGGAAGGTTCTCCCATCTCCACAACCATCTCTGCAACACTGTGTGTGCCTTTACTGAGTAAAGAGTACTTCTGTAAATGTCATATTTCCTTATTTTTACAAATGTGCAAAAATGTACAATAACCTGTTTTTTTTCTCTGTCATTAGGGGGGTTTACGATGTCATTATGAGGTATTGTGATGTCATTATGGAGTACTGTGTGTAGATTGATAAGGGAAAAAACGATATAATACATTTTAGAATAAGGCTGTAACATAACAAAATGTGGAAAAAGTCAAGGGGTCTGAATACTTTCCGAATGCACTGTATACAAAAGACTCCTGTATCGTTGCCTATTTTTTCCCCCATTAATATGGCATTATAGGAGGACTGAATAGTTTTAAGGAGCGTGTCTTTGGTAATCGGACGAGGAGCGCTCTTTGAAAATGGGGATGGATAACCTACTTGAACAAGCAAAATGAAGTATGCAGGTGAATTGTGAATCATGAAAAAGCATGATGAAAGGCAGAACAAACTCAAAGCACTTTCAGTAGATCATTTAAAACCCCTTTATTCATAGGCTACTTGGCTATTTTTTATGTTTTTGAAATACAACATCCACTTCCACGGGCCCTGTGTGTCACTGCTGGATAGGCTGCACTTCCGCTCTCAACTGTGTTACCGTTAAAACCGGCTTTTTGTGAGTCTTAAAATTGTCACTTTTGCGATTGTTTTTAAGGACAAACCTCAAATATTACCGCCCCTCCCATCTCAATACAAGCGAGCTGATGTTAGACAGGTAAATTGACGAAACTGTCCAGGGTGTGCCAGTTTTTACATGACGGAACTGCAAACTAATGTGCGTTTGACACTAGCGCCTGAGCACCAGCTGAAAATAGAACCCTTTAGAGAGAGAGAGAGAAACAGAGAAAAAAAGAGAGAGAGAGAGCAAACAGGTCGATCAGGCTGATCAGAACATGACGCTGGTTGGTTCACGTGTGTGTGTGTGTGTGTGTGTGTGTGTGTGTGTGTGTGTGTGTGTGTGTGTGTGTGTGTGTGTGTGTGTGTGTGTGTGTGTGTGTGTGTGTGTGTGTGTGTGTGTGTGTGTGTGTGTGTGTGTGTGTGTGTGTGTTGAAGGTATGTGAAGCATGTTCATTGAGTGACGTAGTGACACTAAGTACTGGGGTGATGAGAAAACACTGCAGAGAATATTCCCATAAACACATCAACAGACTTGACAGATTCACACTAGTTAACCATCAGTCATTTCTTTAAAAAAGTAGATAGCCAACGGCACAAAATGTACTTTTCAGTTGATTGGACATTTTCCCACGTTTGTAGAAGTAATATTGTATCAAACCAAATCAAATGTTATTGGTCACATACACATGGTTAGCAGATGTTAATGCGAGTGTAACACAATAGTTGTGCTTCTAGTTCCGACAATGCAGTAATATCTAACAAGTAATCGAACAAATTCACAACAACTACCTCATACACACAAGTGTCGGGTGCTATAGGTGTCCTGGAGGGAAGGTAGTTTGGTGATGCGTTGGGCAGACCGCACTACCCTCTGGAGAGCCTTGCGGTTGAGGGCGGTGCAGTTGCCGTACCAGGCGGTGATACAGCCCGACAGGATGCTCTCGATTGTGCAGCCGTAAAAGTTTGTGAAGTAAAGAGCCAAATTTCTTCAGCATCCTGAGGTTGAAGAGGCGCTGTTGCACCTTCTTCACCACGCTGTCTGTGTGGGTGGACCATTTCAGTTTGTCCGTGATGTGTACGCCGAGGAACTTAACTTTCCACCTTCTCCACTACTGTCCCGTCAATGTGGATGGGGGGGTGCTCCCTCTGCTGTTTTCTGAAGTCCACGATCATCTCCTTTGTTTTGTTGACGTTGAGTGAGAGGTTATTTTCCTGACACCACACTCCGAGGGCCCTCACCTCCTCCCTGTAGGCCGTCTCGTCGTTGTTGGTAATCAAGCCTACCACTGTAGTGTCGTCTGCAAACTTGATGATTGAGTTGGAAGCGTGCATGGCAGACATGGGTGAACAGGAAGTACAGGAGAGGGCTGAGAACGCACCCTTGTGGGGCCCCAGTGTTGAGGATCAGCGGGGTGGAGATTTTGTTTCCTACCTTCGCCACCTTGGGGCGGCCCGTCCGAAAGGTCAGGTGAACAAAAGGACTTGAGTTCCTGTATGTTGTTGTGATTACACCATGAATCGTTAAACATAAGGCATACACCCCCGCCCTTCTTCTTACCAGAAAGATGTTTGTTTCTGTCGGCGCGATGCATGAAGAAACCGGGTGGCTGTACGGACTCTGACAACATATCCCGAGTGAGCCATGTTTCCCATGAAACAGAGAATGTTACAATCTCTGATGTCTCTCTGGAAGGCAACTCGTGCCCTAATTTCATCCACCTTGTTATCTAGAGATTGGACAATGGCGAGTAATATGCTCGGAAGCGGTGGATGCTGCGCTCGCCTTCTGAGTCTGACCAGTAGGCCGCTCCGTCTGCCTCTCCTGCGGCGACCGTGTTGTTTTGGGTCGGCCTCTGGGAAAAGATCCCATGTCCAGGGTGGAGGTCCAAACAAAGGATCTGCTTCAGGAAAGTCGTATTCCTGGTCGTAATGTTGGTAAGTTGACATAGCTTTTATATCCAATAGTTCTTCCCGGCTGTATGTAATAACACTTGAGATTTTCTGGGCTAACAATGTAAGAAATAATACCCCAAAAAAACGAATAACTGCATAGTTTCCTAAGGACCTGATTTATGCTGTTTTATACATATTATTATTGGTAATTAGATGAATTAAAAGCAGCCATAGGATCTCTACAGTCATTAGTGGTTACAGGTACAGATACAGGCGGAGGTGTCATTTACCTGTTGTGTTCTTTAGGTAGCATGGTGAAAGCAGCAGCAGCAGAGAGAATTCAAAAGAAGATCTGTTGTCTACTGTAGCATCATCCTCTGGTGTGTCTGGATAGGGAGATACATCTACAGCTGTATCAGGGTTAGCCTTGCACCTGTAACAACATACACACAAGTTAGAAGTAACTTGAAAATCACCCTAGAAAATGTTTAACCTCAAGGTCTTTTATGGTTTGATAAAAGCTAAATGAAATGAAATTCATGGCAACAGTGTGACTTGTCTTGAGAGAAAATCTTTCCCTGACTAAAGTTGAAGTTAGCAAGCGTTGTACACAGATAAACACTCATCAAAACATGAGCATGAAGACACAGTATTTAAATGAGATCCATTTGATTGAGTTCTCACAATGATCACCTTTGCAGAATCACGCAACTTTCTTCGTGCCTTTCCAGATTCCCTTCAGGGTGATCAAATAGATCTAACAGATCACGAAGGAGGAGACAGGGATCAGGACGAACTAGTCTTGAGATAACGAACGGGGGCAAGAACCCCGTTTTTAAAAACACTCGGCTGGATGTCAACGATGACCACTAGCACAATGACCATCTTTCTTTGAGAAACTCTGAAAAAGCAGAGACATCTCTGGACAAACAGACAGAGAGACAGACATAAGGTAGGTGAGGGGGACAGACAGATCTCAAGCAATAGTCTGACCGTAGCACTCTTTCACCAGCCAAAAAGGTTGAACAATTATGATCATCTATAGATGTGTTTGGTTATATTATTAAAATCAAATTGGAGAGTCAGTTGGAAGTCAGTTGAAGCTGTCCTACAAAAACTGTCATGTCATTACAGTGCATCTTAATATTACTCTACATTTTGCTTTACGAGCGCGAGCAGGTTCAAACTAGATCATGCCGGATTGGATTTCCTTCCTGCAAGCCAGGGCTGAAGTAAGCTAAATGTAACCTCTGGCATGCATGACATGTATTGAACCACCACGGACCTGGTGCTCTGTCTGTCGGGTTCTCCCAGGGAGGAGCTGTCTGTCGGGTTATACCAAGGAGAAGCTGTCTGTCGGGTTATACCAGGGAGAAGCTGTCTGTTGGGTTATACCAGGGAGGAGGGAGGAGCTGTCTGTTGGGTTATACCAGGGAGGAGGGAGGAGCTGTCTGTTGGGTTATACCAGGGAGGAGCTGTCTGTTGGGTTATACCAGGGAGGAGCTGTCTGTTGGGTTATACCAGGGAGGAGCTGTCTGTTGGGTTATACCAGGGAGGAGGGAGGAGCTGTCTGTTGGGTTATACCAGGGAGGAGCTGTCTGTTGGGTTATACCAGGGAGGAGGGAGGAGCTGTCTGTTGGGTTATACCAGGGAGGAGAGAGGAGCTGTCTGTTGGGTTATACCAGGGAGGAGGGAGGAGCTGTCTGTTGGGTTATACCAGGGAGGAGCTGTCTGTTGGGTTATACCAGGGAGGAGGGAGGAGCTGTCTGTTGGGTTATACCAGGGAGGAGGGAGGAGCTGTCTGTTGGGTTATACCAGGGAGGAGGGAGGAGCTGTCTGTCAGGGTATACCAGGGAGGAGGGAGGAGCTGTCTGTTGGGTTATACCAGGGAGGAGGGAGGAGCTGTCTGTCAGGGTATACCAGGGAGGAGGGAGGAGCTGTCTGTCAGGGTATACCAGGGTGGAGCTCAGAAGCAGGAGGATGAGCTATTGTGGGGGTGGGGCTGTAGGGTGTGTGTGTCAGGGGTTTCCAGCCCTTATCATTATCTCTGAGTTTCTATGCAGTGCTAAGGGCCCTGATGTGGAGGCTGCTAGTATCCCTGTCTGAGCAGTGCTAGGGCCCCTGGGGTGGAGGCGTGCTAGTATCTCTGTCTCTGAGCAGTGCTAGGGCCCCTGGGGTGGAGGCGTGCTAGTATCTCTGTCTCTGAGCAGTGCTAGGGCCCCTGGGGTGGAGGCGTGCTAGTATCTCTGTCTCTGAGCAGCGCTAGGGCCCCTGGGGTGGAGGCGTGCTAGTATCTCTGTCTCTGAGCAGTGCTAGGGCCCCTGGGGTGGAGGCGTGCTAGTATCTCTGTCTCTGAGCAGTGCTAGGGCCCCTGGGGTGGAGGCGTGCTAGTATCTCTGTCTCTGAGCAGTGCTAGGGCCCCTGGGGTGGAGGCGTGCTAGTTATTGACACATACTATAGTATGCCACATTATACGCCACATAGCTAGCTGTGTGCTATGTCTGGACAGCTACCATATCCATCTTCTGTGTGAAGAGCTAGCATGTCTGGATAGCTAAGTTAGCATATTAATTTCCTATATTAAGACCAAGGGGCTCTGGTCTCATCTGTCTATCTATATAAGAAGCCTATGATGGAAACCTTCAGGTCAGCCAAGATGTTATTTAGAAGCTTTCTCGCTGGGCAGAAACTGGATGAATCGCTGTTGTATCCACGTTGTTGTTTCAACTAAAATTACATGTTTTTTCCTGAAAAATGAATTGGATTTACCAAAGAGTCAAAGTAAACTCATTTCAAGAATTGTTAAAAAATAATAATAATAATAATTGTTAAAAATAAAAAATAAATCCTAAATCCAATGATATGATTGACATTTTTATTGCCTTCACTTTGAATTCACGTAGACGTCGAATTGACGTTGGCTATGCCTAGTGGGTTCAGTTACTGCATCCAACTCCCTTTGGAGTGTTGCGTCAACAACGGCTTAACAGGCAATTAATTACAATAAACTAGGCATGTCGATTGGTTTGTCCTGGAGTAGATCAGGTTGAAACAGGATATTGGTTATCAGGCGACCATAAAAGTTCAATTAAAAGAAACAAAAACCTGTTGAACTCATTGTTCCGTTGGAAAATGAAAGATTCTCTCATTTCAGAGTAATTTGTTCTCATCTCAAGGTTTTTTCCAATATTTGAGCGCAAACAACTAAAATTAAGATATTTGATCATTGTATGTTTTGAATACAATAGCTTGAGATAATGTATCAGTTTCCTTTTTTAAGGATTTAAAAATCTCTGTGACCACAGATCTATAGCCACAACTACTGTAGCTTAACCTCCCCATATGACTCCATATTACAGTAATACAACACAATACTAATAGCGAACTCTCACATTCTTGAATCCGCTCTTTTGGTGTTAATGAGAAAAGCAAACTACATTAGTCATGAGGAATGGTGAGATTAAGTTGCTAAGAAGCTGCTTGGTGATTAGGTGAAAAAGATTTTGGCTTAGTTTATTATCCCTGAAAAGGAGAATGGAACGACCACATACCACAGTATTGTGAACTCATACGCCGCAGAATTGTGAACTCATACGGCAAAGTATTCAAGTATTATTTGAAATCTTTAAAATACATTGAGTGTTTGCATGTCCTCACCTGGAGTGCCAGGTGGTCAGGGTTTAATATTGCTTCCACTTTTGGGGGCAGGTAGCCTAGTGGTTAGAGCGTTGGACTAGTAACCGCAAGGTTGCAAGATCAAATCCTCGAGCTAACAAGGTAAAAAAAAATCTGTCATTCTGCCCCTGCCCCCAGTTGGTATTTAAAAAAGGATGTCATTGAAAACAAGAATAAGTTCTTAACTGACTTGCCTGGTAAAATAAAATATTTAAATAAACTTGAACTGGGAGAGTTTAAAACATTTAAAAAAAAATACTATTTAAACCGAGGTCTGGACCATACACCACCGCAGTATTGTAAATATAAACTCATAGCGAGGTCTCTTACCATATACAAATCTGCTGGACCAGTTGCTCTCTTTTAGATCAGAGTTTTCTTGTTGCATTGTGGCCCCTCACTCACCCTATCTACAGTCCCAACTCTGTTTGGGGAAAAAATAGATAAATCACTACCCACTAGCTGTTTGAATTCAGTTAGAGAAACACACAGGTCATAAATGTATGTTTGAATTCAGTTACAGTAACCTTATAACAACTAGGTGACCATGTCAAGAACACAGAAATTAACTGAACATTAAATGGGCAATCTGGGATTGGCACATCACTTTTGGGATTTTTAAATTAATGACTTAAAATAAATGAATGACATTTAGCCAGATCCCAGATTGCTTCATTAAGTTATTATGTAAGACCATATGAACATATATTTCCCCCACAAGTATTTCACACAAGATGGATAATCACGACTAATTGTCACCGCTAATTAATGTAATAAAGGACTTCTGGGTTAATAGATTCGATCAAACTACATCTCAAACTACATCGGTGCAGTGCCCGGGCACTCCAAATCGCACCTGATTGAAATTACAACAAATAAATAAATAAAACGTAGTGTGTAGCAGCAATCATTAATAGTAGGCTACAGCCAACAAGAAAACGTAACTTCAAAATAGGCTAATATAAATGATTATGTATTTGTGACTTTAAAAAAAAAAACTGAAATTACAGTATTTAACATACTTATATACATACCTTAAGCTTCCATCAGATTTTGCAGTAATTTCCTCTTGATCTCAAATAGTAAGCAATATCGATGGTGTTCTGCGCTCGAAGAGCTAGATGGGAGAGTCCTACATTTTAGGTGCACACTCCGCCCTTTTGAAAGTGCACTTAATAGGCTGCTTCTACTTGGAGAAGTTTCCTTGGCATATACATCGACATAGCAGGACCCGTTCCTTTGAGGATGAATGAGCCATAGCTTTAGTTAACTGTGTGTATTCCCCACTCAGAGTTCAACAGAACATTTGCGATTTATTGAGAAGGGTCGCGTGAACCCAAGTCGCTCTCACAGGGGCTGACACGTGACTGGCACGTAACGATCGCTCTGAAAACCTCCCAAAAGGTAGAAAAACGTCTCACTGCTCTGTCAAAACAGCATGTTAAAAACAATGTCTTGACCAGTAGGTTTTCTAGACTAAAAGTTGAGAATGAGCACGAACAATGTTAGATTTGGCGATGAGATAGAGGGTCTTTCTGCAGGTTGACAGCCAGCCTAGGCGTTATCGCTGACTGCAGTGTTCTCGCCGCATGTAACCGGACATCCCATCCACTGCAGAGGAACTTTAGCGCAAAGTCTGTATGACCTGAACTCCAATTGTGTAATAATGAGAGATTATTTAAATGGTATAAAACCATATAACGACTAGGTTTGGAACGAATACGTTCCACACTTAGGCCTATTATTTGCACAGAATTACCTCAGCAGGATGCCAAGAGAAATGCTGAACATCTAAAGGAGAAAATAATGGACCCATGACACGGAGGTCAGAGATTAAACTGACCGGATCCCGGTTAAAGTTTATCGACCTGAAATGCCCTAGAAATGCATTGAACTGGAAATGCGTTCACTGAAAGCATGTGCACCTGCTGAGACAGTGAAGAGATACACAGTTCACGTGTCTGCAACTTGTATGTTCACTGTAGTAAAACATAATAGATCGAATTAAAAACGAGGGAGATAAAGAGAGAGCTAAATGAGAATGAGAGAGCTAAATGAGAAAGCATCTATAAAACATCTCACACACCAAGAGGCATCATGCAACTCATTTTATGGAGGGACCACTTGTGACCAAATTCCATATCTGTGAATTAACTCTGGGTAAATATTTTCTTTATTTTTCCGGCATATGAATATATAAAACTACAGGGAATGCGATGCATCACACACACACCTAAGATAATTCAGTGAACAGTGTGCTAGTCACGAACACACATCATGTGCGTTCCAAATAGCACCCCAGTCACTATATAGTGAACAACTTTTGACCAGTGCCCATTATATAGGGAATAGAGTGCTATTTGGTACAGAGACAATGAATCACTTGACAATGACCTCTGACATTAGCTGCATTAAAAAGGTCAGTGCGGTCTGAGTCTTGGGTGGCCTTTAGATTGGTGGGAGGTGACGGGGGAGTAGTCTTCTGGCTGTAATGGGGACTGGACTCAATGTTCAACTCCTGTAGGTTTGTAGGTCATATTTACTTCCTGGAATTCTTTGCATTTTGGTAAATCACCTGCCTAATAGGCCAATCACAGAGCAGGTTCAACTTGTATGACCAGTCAGATCACTTGCCCCAAGCAATAGGGCAACCCTTAATGTCAATCCTTTAGTGGGGGAAATGCAAAACTGACAAGACCAGCATCTAGGGTGGCAACTTAACCCTACAGTTAAAAATCCTAGAAGACTCAGTTCAGACATACCGTACGACACATGAGTCACCCATTTGACACGCCACATTTAAAAACCAGAAACCGCAGTACAATATAGAAGTACAGAGTACCAACTACCACGTTCAGCTCCTCTAGGCCAAGTTTACTGCAGTATCCCACAAGAGTGAAATTTGTCATTATACTTGAAAACAATATACCACACTAAAAAGAGTATAAGTCCAGACACACCGTACAAACACAACCAAGTTCCCCTGACTTTGCAGAAATCATAGACACCATTACAAACTGTGACAAATTGTTACATTGCTTTTAATATGAACATATACAATATTTCTACATGGATTTGAAAAATCAGACCTGATTTCAGATGAAAAATGTCCAAAAAAAGTATTAGCCAGTTATTGAATAAGAAATCGGCCCAAAAACAGATCAGACTCTATTAACGTATACAAAACACAACTGAAATAGTATGTACTTGACTTTAAATATGACTCTTGGCCAAACAGACAGTGAGAAAAAAAAATCAAAAAATACAATCTTCTGCAACTTCAATGTGACCTCCCAGATCCAGACTTTATATTGAGTATGATTATTTAGCATTAGTGAACAAAGATGTACAAACAGCCTCGTCTATCTTCATTAGGTGACCTCATGACACCATCTTGTGAACAGCTACGGTGATGGTTCCATGTGTTCTCATTAGAATATTCCTGTGGGGGGGGGGGGGGGTAAACAAATCAATTAAATGTTTACCATAGTAAAAAGCCTGTGGCCAATCAATTGCATTTCAAATCAAGACATGACTAAATAAATAATGCAATATTCAAAATCACTAACCAAAACAAACAAAAATACTCACAGTATGCAAATAAACATCACTATTAAAACGGTATAGTATTACTACTGTTTGCATTGTTTTGGAAGAGGAGGAAAAAGTTGCCACAGCAAACTTGTCATGTCTTTCAATACCATAGGCAGGTCATCAGGGCCCGTATTAATAAAGCGTCTTAAAGTAGGATAGCAGCTCCCACCTGTCCATTAGCGTTGCACGGTATACCAAAACTTAGGTACTTTTGTAAAATACATTTTTTTAATGGAATTTGTTTTACGTTCGGTATTGCTGTCAAACGTGTCTCACGTGGTTGAGAGGTTAGTCAGTCAGCACAGCGTGAAGAGCAAAGTGCTCCAAGTACTAATTTATTGCTAGAGTTGTCGCAGCTGCATTAGCTCCCCAGTCCCCACTCCTGCTGCACAGAATTTAACACACTTGAATAAAGCAACACGAAATGTTGAAACTGTTCGCAAAAAACAATGTCCATACCGGCTAGAACACTTATACAAATGCAAGACAATACCGGTAGCTAAGCTTCCAGCTTTAAAATTGTAGACCAACTTTCCTTGCTAGCTTACAGTTGACTTCACTACCTAGTAGTACTTTGTGATAATATGCAAACCATAGCGCATATAATACGCTGATTTCAAACTTGACTCGCTTCGTCTCGCTTGTCACCAAAAACTGCTTCACTTCGTTTTCCTTTGCCTCGCGTCTGGTTTCCTTTTTTATTTTTATTATTGCAGGGGGAAAAAGTATACATACAAGAAGTATACAAACAGACATATGATAACATATGCTAGGGGGGGGTACAACAAATTACTGATTATAACAAAGACCTTAAAAGATGCACACACACACATTGATTGTTTTTAACAGCTTTCTTATTAGAAGAATGTAGAATGGTCAAGAATATTAACAATGATAAAACTATGAATATCTTTCCAAAATTTATATACATGTTGAGCAGGTATTCCCAAAACTGGGGGTACGTGCAATGCCGTCGTTTTTTTCCCTTCTTCACATTTTCAAACAGTACATTTATATTTTCCAACGGGGCTATACATTTGGGCGAGGTCCCCCCCGACAACGCAGTTAAACCCACTTTTCCTAGGCCGCCATTGTAAATAAGAATTTGTTCTTAACTGACTTGCCTAGTTAAATAAATATGAAGCGTTGCACATACTTATGACATCCACAAGGTGGCAGCACAGTCAAAGAACTAAATCTACATTTTATTTGTCACATGCTTTGCAAACAACAAGTGTAGACTTTAATTTAACTAGGAAAGTCAGTTAAGAACAAATTCTTATTTTTCAATGACAGCCTACCGGGGAACAGTGGGTTAACTGCCTTGTTCAGGGGAACAGTGGGTTAACTGCCTTGTTCAGGGGCAGAACGACAGATTTTTACCTTGTCAGTTCGGGGATTCAATCTAGCAACCTTTCGGTTACTGGCTCAACGCTCTAACAACTAGGCAACCTGCCGCCCCTTAATATTCATGTTGACAAAGAGACTGACTCCAAGGCCATTGAGTTTATTAATATTTTCAGCTCTATAGATTTATCCAACATGTTACTGGGCCCACCCTACCAAGAGACTTTCTATTGACATAGCTTCTATTGTTAATATTGCTTCATCTGATCACCACTGTGGATTTTTTTACTACCTTGTTGCCCATAGCACAGGGTAATAATGAACACGTTAAGAAACGCCATCTTACCTCTGAAGTTGCTACAGATTTTGAGTGTATGAACAATACTCCATCACCTATTCTGCCTTCCCTCTTGTGATGACTTAGTTGATAACTTTAATAGCAAATGAAAGGCAACCATTAATGCCATAGCTCCAGTAAGGTGGAAAAAGTCCACATCCAAACAGAGAGGCCCTTGGATGAGTGAGGAAACAAATCAATTAAAAAAGGAAATTGTAGAAAGGCAGAGCGGAAGTGGAGAAAGTCAAAGTCGCAGGTCCATTATGATATTCTGAGTGAGCAACTTGGCATATAACAAGTCGATTAGAAAAATTAGCCCGTCTGGCATATCGAACTTGAGTGTGCTCATTTGAGTGTGCTTCTCGACCATGGATAGCCAGATAAAATCCTACCCCCGCAAACCTATAAGACAAACATTAGGCTGGGTATCAGTCAAACAAGACCGGATGAGAAGTTTAATGATGTGTCCTAGCCTACCACGCAAAGGCACTATGGATTTCCCCCCCCCCTGGTTGACACATAACTTTCCTGAGCATGTCTATCACAACTTAAGCCTTCTACCTGCCTTCTCGATCCTATCCCCACCACCGTATTCAAAACTGTTTTTATTTGCATATCTGAAGAAGCGCAAGCTATTGTTCTTCAGCTCTTAGCAATTGGTCGGCCAATCTCCAACCTTCCACTATTAAGTAAAAATTCTGGAGAAATTGGTTCAAACAGAAGAAAAAAGAAAAAAAAAATCTGTTTCTTGTAACCACCACAGCAAAAATACGATATACATTTTTTTTAAAGTCTGAGCCAAAGCACAGAGAATCTGGTCGCACATTCACGGGCAATAAAGATAAAACACCAGCTAAAAACCTAGGTGTCATTTTGGATTCTGAACTCAATTTCGAATAACACATTAGGAATGTGACCAAAATAGCTTTTTACTACCCGAGGAACATTGCCACGGTGCGGCATTAAAAACTACTGTAATGCTCTCCTGTCTGGTCTACCAAGAAAGCCATTGGTCAACTGCAAAACACAGAATGCTGCAGCACGGGTGGTGACAAAGACCAGACGGAGAGCACACATTACACCGGTTTTAAGGTCTCTGCACTGGCTGCTTGTTAGAAGAATCTTAAATTCAAAACTATTGTTTTTTTTAAATCAATCCAAGATTTGCGCATCCCGATACATGTCGGACATGCTTTTAAGTTATGTACCCAGTAGGTCCCTCAGGTCCTCTGGCACTGGCCTTTTAACTATCCCAAAGCCCATGCCTAAGAGGTATGGAGAGACAACCTTTAGTTATTACGCCCCCCAGCCTCTTGAATAGCCTGCTAGAGAACCTGGTCCGAAACTGTGGACATATTTAAAATAGATCTTTAAAAACACCTTGCTTTTAACTTAGGGTGCTTTTTAGCCATTGTTTTTAATTGTTATTCTTTTGTTTTTAAATCCTCATGTTTGTTGTGTATTAAATATTTCAGTTTTTATTTGTTTTTCTTTCTGTGAAGCACATTTCATTCCATGTCTGAAATGTATAAAAACTTAAATTTGATGTTTTTACCCCCCAAAAAATGAAATGCTAAATTAGCTGCTAATGTGGCTGTCATCCTGAACTACAAATGCCATGATGATCTGGATGAGACTGCTGAATCGAGGCAAAAGGTAAGAATCTCTGGATTAACTAACTCAATTTAGTAATGAATAAATTGGCAACATTACCTTAAAATTGACAATTCTGTGAACGGTCTTAGGGAAGTTTAAAATGGACACAATACCTGTTAGCTAAAGATGACGTGCAAGAGCTTGCAGCGTTGTATGTCTACTTTGATGCTAATTAGCATTTTCTAATCGGAGTGTAAATAGAGCTGAATATATTGAAGGTCATCTTGTCCGAGAGAGATTTTGATTATCAAAAACATCACGCCAGGGTAAGCCTACACGAAACACAGCCCTTATTTTAAGTGTTTTTAAAATCCTCCATGGGAAAAATGAATGGTGGCAAAACGATTGGAACCATTTCCCTGTTTGACCGCTAGGTTTTATGGGTACTATGACACGTCCACTGTGGGACTCAGTACATATCATAATGGCACCTAAGCATCTTGATAATATTGTATTGTCAGGTCCCTGGCAATTCCCAGCCCTACTTGAAACATGTACAGGACCAGTCAAAAGTTTGGACACGCCTACTCATTCAAGGGTTTTTCTTGATGTTTTACTATTTTCTACATTGTAGAATAATAGTGAAGACATCAACACTATGAAATAACACATGGAATCATGTAGTAACCAAAAGTGTTAAACAAATAAAAATATATTTTTTATATTCTTCAAAGTAGCCACCCTTTGCCTTGATGACAGTTTTGCACACTCTTGGCATTTTCTCAACCAGCTTCACCTGGAATGATTTTTCCAACTGTCTTGAATGAGTTCCCACATATGCTCAACACTTGTTGGCTGCTTTTCCTTCAATCTGTGGCCCAACTCATCCCAAACCATCTCAATTGGGTTGAGGTTGAGTGACTGTGGAGGCCAGGTCATCTGATGCAGCACTCATCACTCTCCTTCTTGGTCAAATAGCCCTTACACAACCTGGCAGTGTGTTGGGTCATTTTCTTGTTAAATGATAGTCCCACTAAGCGCAAACCAGATGGGCTGGCGTATCTGCAGAATGCTTTGGTAGCCATGCTGGTTAAGTGTGCTTTGAATTATAAATAACTCACTGACAGTGTCACCAGAAAACCACCACCTCCATGCTTCACGGTGGGAACCACACATGCAGAAATCACCTGTTCACCTACTCTGCATCTGACAAAGACACGGCGGAAGGAACAAAATCTAAAAGACATATTTCCACTGATCTAATGTCCAATGCTTGTGTTTCTTGGCACAAGCCAGTCTCTTCTTGGTGTCCTTTAGTAGTGGTTTCGTTGCAGCAATTTGAACATGAAGGCCTGATTTACACGGTCTCCTCTGAACAGTTGATGCGTCTGTTACTTGAGGTGCTATTACTAAATAGCCTTATCTTCTGTATACCACCCCTACCTTCTCACAACACAACTGATTGGCTCAAATGCATTAAGAAGGAAATACATTCCACAAATGAACTTTTAACAAGGCACACCTGTTAATTGAAATGCATTCCAGGTGACTACCTCATGAAGCTGGATGAGAGAATGCCAAGAGTGTGCAAAGATGTCATCAAGGCAAAGGGTGGCTACTTGAAAGAATCTCAAATATAAGATATATGTTGATTTAACACTTTTTTTGGTTACTATATGATTTCATAGTTTTGATGTCTTCACTATTATTCTACAATGTAGAAAATAGTAAAAAATAAAGAAAAACCCTTGAATGAGTAGGTGTGTACAAACTTTTGACTGGTATTATAGACAAGGTCAGGGAGAAGTTGATCAGCGCATGCTCCGAGTACGTGTCCTGTTTAAAGATCTTCTCACATTGGCTACGGAGCGCAGGATCAGTTGTCCGGAACAGCTGGTGCTTTCATGCATGGTTCAGTGTTGCTTGCCTCGAAGCGAGTATAGAAGGCATTTAACTCCTCTGGTAGGCTTGCGTCACTGGGCAGATGGCAGGCTGGGTTTCCGTTTGTAATCCATGACAGTTTGCAAGCCCCACCACATTCGACGAGCGTCAGAGCCGGAATAGTAGGATTCGATCTTAGTCCTGTATTGACGCTGGTGGTTCGTCGGATGTCGCAGCAGGATTTCTTAGACTGGTTGGTTCTTTAGCAACGAAAACGACACGCAACCATGAGGCAAAACAGAGGTTGGCTTAGATTGTTGACAACGTGTAAGCTATATTTAGTCTCCGAGGTTTATTGAAAACATACATTTACACAATGACCTTGTCTCTCAAATACATTGTTACAGTTGTTGGTTAGCTAGCGAATCTTAGCCATATTAGCATTAACATGAAATCAGTCAAAACAAGACATGGTATCAACAAGATGAAATAAGCTGAAACGAGCCACTTACGATTCCTCACATGGCAGTTTCATGTCATTATTGCTCGCAATATGGCCATCCAGAATCACAACAGGCTAACTTCTGCCCCATGGAAGCACGCTCATTGTTTTTTAATCGATAAGCATCCGGATTAGTGTCCCGCTCTTTGAAAGCTGCAGCGCTAACCTTTAGCTCAGTGCGGATGTTGCCTGTAATCCATGACTTTTGATTGAAATATGTACGCACGGTCACTGTGGGGACGACGTCGTCAATGCACTTATTAATGAAGCCGGTGATTGATGTGGTAAACTCTTCAATGTTATCGGATAAATCCCGGAACATATTCTGGTCTGTGCTAGCATCCGCTTCATCAGACCACTTCCATATTGAGGGCGTCACTGGTACTTCCTGTTTTGGAGTTTTAGCTTGTAAGCAGGAGGATAGAGTTATGGTCAGATTTGCCAAAGGGAGGGCGAGGAAATCTTCATATGCATTTCTGTGTGTGGAGTAAAAGTGATGAAGAGTTTTGTCACCTCTAGTTGCACAGGTGAGATGCTGGTAAACATTAGGTAAAAGTGATTTCAGTTTCACAAGACATGCACTTTGCAGATAAGCTCCCAGTCGAGTCCCAAATCCACCCCTAGCTCCTGCATATGCCTGTCATGTAGATGTGAAAAACTTGCAAAGGTATTAGCAACATGATAATAGCTTGGCATTGCCCTCTGACAGGCTGGGAAGACTTTTCACTATTATCTATTCAATGCTTTCAGATCCTCTGCCAAAGAAACAGGAGCAAGAAACCTTATTTGTAAATAGTAACTGGTCATATAACTATCCGAAGGAGAGTTTGTTTTGCATCGCCGGGTGTCCTGGGTTTGCACATTTTAGACCATTCCATTGTTCCTAAAGTGAAATCCCACCCACCCGGGGCACCAAGCGATGCAAAACAAACTCACCCTAATATTGACTGGATGTGATTCCTCACCCTGAATCTGACTCCAGGCACACTGTGGGGCTGTCTGTAGGGTCTCTGGTGAGAGAGGCTGCCTGTCTGGCCAGTACAGATACCACTCCCCCATGCTCATCAGACAGAGAGCCACGACCTGAAATAAAACACAAGGAGACAAAGTGGACTCTGATTCAGTCCACAAGGTCAAAATGTAGGCTGATCTTGTGATAAGTTACCTAGTATCAAAAGTGGGCCTGATACATTAGCTAGGCATTACCAAAGATAACAGGATTTTTCTCTAGTTAGGCTACTATTATTTTACTTATTGCATTGTCTAATATTTGTTACTATTGCCATTGAGGGTATATTTTTATAGTTTTCAAACATTCAGTTAGTATTTTGTTTAAGTGTCAAATGTTAGAAGAGGTAGTTACCAGACATAGGCTGCAAAACACTTTAGCTAGCTAAGCAGCATTTCCTCCAATGACGAATGATGGGCAGCTATGGAACCCTGACCTGTTCACCAGATGTGCTACCTAGTACCTTGTCCTGGAAGCCGACTGACAGTTACTCCTGAGGTGCTGATCTGTTGCACCCTCTATAACCACGGATTATTATTTGACCCTGCTGGTCACCTATGAACATCTTGAAGAACGATTAGGCCTTAATGGCCATATACTCTATCGCCATAGCCTGAAGACGACTGGGGCCTGGTTCCTCTAGGTTTCTGCCTTAACAGGGAGTTTTTCCATAGTCGCTGTGGTTCTCTGGGTATCTCTGTATAAGCACAGTGCTGATACAGGGCATTGTGAAATACATGTTATTGATTTGACGACGAATGCGTGTGGTCGCCAGTCAAACATTTGTCTGCTGAATAATCAGATACATAAAGACAGCAACAAGAAATGTGAGAACTTTACTTACAGCCTAGAATATGTCCTTGTTGGTCCGTGCAGAGAACTCCGACAATAGCTGGATTCTTCATGCTATCATATCAAAACAACATTTGAGGAAAATGTTCACATAATTCAACGATTTGGTACAATCAAATAAGTTTCGATCAAATAATCACTTACGTATCATCCAGATGTTGCTCGAGAGTCGACTCCATGGTTATGATAGCGTTAGCTGCAATTAATAAATGTGATATTTGCCAATAATTTTCTTGTGGTTGTCTGCTTTCTGAATTTTCTCGAGTCAGTCAGCTGATGCGCATTCCTACGGAAACAGCGAAGGCTAAATTACACCAAACGCGATTCCTTTTGATTTTTTTCTGGAATGGAAAGGAGGGTGGAGAAAGAATACAACTTTACAAAATAAGAACAGTTGCTTCTCTCCCAAAAGCAATAGACATACAACAATATACTCTTGTTGGTAAGCTACCCCCACTTTACATTAGTGGTTCTCAAACCTCTCCTCAGGACCCTTCTTCTGTAGGTTTTATGGCAGACTACAACCCCAAAAAGGTGTGTTACCGCCACCAACTGGACAGGGTTGAGAAAACCAAGGCAAAAAATAAAACCCATACGTGATAAGGAAAACTTAATCCACCCAATATAAAACAATTTTAAAAAAAACATTAACAAAACCACACCCCCACTTATTCCTTTCTTAAAATCTCCATATCTCCCTTTTCAGGCTCTATGACCTGACAGGGTGGTACGGCTTGTGACAATACTCCATAAAACTCCTCCACTGAGAAGTTCTTTCAGTCCCTGGAACCGTTCCGTCGCATCTACAATGATATCTATTTTCCTGAACTCCCTCTCCACCTTGGCAGTGCCATTAATTCCCATAGCTATAAAAGGCCATCTTCTTAACCTTTAACATATCTGGGTCCTGCTACTGAATGACAACCCCTGCAGCCTTCAGTGAAGGTCTATCCACCATCATGGATTCTTCAGGACCACCATTCGAAACCTCCACCCTCTTAACAGCCGCTGCATATGAAATGCTCTGGACAGCCCTGTCTTTGGCCATCTCATTCTCTTTCACCCTTGTTGGTCATTCCAAAGATGTGGCTTCATGGTTCCCACACCAATGGCAACATGTCACATTTTCATTACTTTTAAAACACAGGATATTATCTTTTCCACATCTTGGCTTCTCTCTTCTGCAAACACTTGAAACATGTCCAAAAGCTTTACAGTGATCACACTGCATTGGTCTTGGGATACATGCTCTGACTCTGTAGTTAATATACCCAAACTGCACTTGAGTAGGGAGAGACTCCATTTCAAAAAACAAAAGAACAGATACTCTTCACTTTTTCCTCGTTGACCATACGATTCATCCGACAAGCATCAATCACTCCGGGGAATATTTTCCATCTCTGTAACGTCGACTTCCCAAAAGACGCCAGATATTACCCCCTTTAGGGGTGCCCTGTTCCGAAAGAGACACACAGGAAATCTGGTGAGACGCAACACACGCTTCTTCTGCTACTCAGATGAACAAAAAAATCTAAACAAGCCTGCCTCTCGTGGTCCTCACAGCCTTCACTTTACCCAGCACTCCCTCCACCAGTTTGGCTATATCAAATAGATTCTTCAAAATTGGTAATCCAATCAACTGCTCCTCATTAACAAAATGTATTCCTACAGGATAAGAAGGGACGTTCTCATCACTGTATGCTAATTGCTCCGTTTCCTATTCTTTTGGACAATATTCCAATTCTCCTTGATTACCCCGCCATTATATTCACGCTCCACATCAACGTCCGCTTCCGTTATATTTTTCAGTCTCCTCAGGATCCCCCAGCCGTTCCATGTATTTTATCTATTCCAGAGCTAGCACAGCCTGATTAAACTTGTTACCTAATCATCAAGCCCCTTGAATAGCTGAATCAACTGAGCTTGTTCAGGGCTACAACATCAAGCCCCTTGAATAGGTGAATCGACTGAGCTTGTTCAGGGCTACAACATCAAGCCCCTTGAATAGGTGAATCGACTGAGCTTGTTCAGGGCTACAACAAAATTGTGAAAAGTCTGAGGCTCCCCGAGGAGAGGTTTGAGAACCAGTGAAGATTGAAATCCTTTACCAACTAGGTCTTAAGTAATTGATAAATAAACAAAATATGCATACATCCCAGAGTGATTCACCTGAAAATATAGTATTCTCTCAAAAAATATATATCTATAAATAGTTCAGGATGTTGTGTATCCCTGGAAATAATCAGAATTCATGTAAACATTACAGTTTCGAAAATATAGCTTGTCCCAAAAAAAGTTATCTTGGCACAACTTATGGGGAAAGTTGAGCCACGGGACAGGGTAAGTTATGCCACCTACAATTTTCTGTACAGAATGGAATATTACCACTACCTTTTTAAAACCATGTTTATCTTTATTTCCCAAACACAATTCAACACAATAACAATGGCTTTTTTGACTTTTAATCATCTTAAGTATCTTTTAACACAGGTTTAATTAGGTGATAACGCCTGAGAAGCCGGTGTTTGTAGGATATATCGGCACGGGTGTTATTAGGCCAGAGATGAAGTCGGGGGTCGGCAAGCTGTGTCAATATATACTCCAAACACCGGCTTCAAGGGCATTATCACTTTTATACAATGGGTTACCAACATATTCAAATTATGATTGACATATCTTCATTAAAAACTTTATTTTGATTAATTTATTCATACTATTTCATCCTTACACAAGATATAATCCCGACACAAATCTAGGTTTGGTGTGATTTCACCTGGCATAGAAAATGTGTTCTCTCGTCAGGACACTGATGTTCAAAGGAGCTAGCCAACAACACACCTAACACAATCACTTCAAACTGAAGCTGGAAAGACTGCAAACGAGCTGCACTTCGTTCCGTTTGAACTTTTTTCCAATAGACATTTCTTTGTATGTATCCATAAAAATAATGCCTGCTGATTCATGATTTCGACCGGCTGAGAAAAGCTGCCTGCCTGTCTGTCTCGTCCAGACTCCCGACACAGCTAGAGATCGAATTTGGAATTTGAAACAATGTTGAAAATGTTGGAGCGACAGACAGCAAGGTTATTACAAATCTCTGCTGTTGAAAACTAAATGTTAGTCTAAAATAAATATGAGATAATGTCCAAATGTTTTGGACTTCAACTCCGACTCAGCTGTTCCTTGTTCACACCGGACCCCATTCCTTTGTTTCATGGGCTACCGAAGTGCTGCAGGAGTAGACGCGGGAAGAAGTGCCAGCATATCCTGGTGGAAATTGAGAGGAAGAGAAAACCGACCGGTACTCCCCAATGTTCTATTGGAAAATGTCCAGACAGATAGATGAGATTTGTTCAAAAGTCTCCTATCAGACAGAATTGAAAAGCTGCAATATTATCTGAACTAAAATATTAATGCAAAACGCTACAATTTCAACGATTTTACTGAGTTACAGATCATATAAGGATATCAGTCAATTGAAATAAATTCATTAGGCCCTAATAGATGGATTTCACATGTCTGGGCAGGGTGCAGCCATGGGTGGGCATAGGCCCACCAACTTGGGAGCCAGGCCCAGCCAGTCAGTGAGTTTTTCCCCACAAAAGGGCTTTATTACAGACAGAAATACTCCTCAGTTTCATCAGCTGTCCTGGTGGCTGGTCTCAGACGATGCCACAGGTGAAGAAGCCGGATGTGGAGGTCCTGGGCTGGTGTGGTTACACGTGGTCTGTGGTTGTGAGGCCGGTTGGACGTACTGCCAAATTCTGTAAAAGGATGTTGGAGGTGGCTTATGGTAGAGAAATTAAAATTAAATTCTCTGGTGCACATTCCTGCAGTCAGGAATTTTTGAGTGCTCCCTCAAAACTTGAGATATCTGTGGCATTGTGTTGTTACAAAACTGCACATTTTAGAGTGGACTTTTATTGTCCCCTCCAAGCCCATCACCAAGCTGGGGACCTGGGACTGAACACTTCCCTCTGCAACCGGATCCTGGTTTTCCTGATGGCTCCAGGTGGTGAGGGTAGGTAACAACACCTCTGCCACGCGGACCTTCAACACGAGGGCCCATCGAATGTGTTTTCAGTCCCCTCCTATACTACCTGTTCAGCCACGACTGTGTGGCCACGCACATCATCTAGTTTGCTGACGACACAACTGTGGTAGGCCTGATCTCCGACAATGATGAGACAGCTTACAGAGAGGAAAGCATAGATTTAGTAGTGTGGTGCCAGGACAACAACCTCTCCCTCAATGTCAGTAGGATCAAGGAGCTGATTGTGGACTACAGGAGAAAGAGGGGATAGCACGCCCCCATCCACATCAACAGGGCTTTAGTGTAGCGGGTCGAGAGCTTCAAGTTCTTTGGCATCCACATCACTAAGGACTTAACATGGTCCACACACTCGTGAGGAGGGCACGACAGCGCCTCTTCACCCTCAGAAGGCTGACAAGATTTGGCATGGGTCCTTGGATTCCCCCCCCCCCAAAAAAAAAAAATATACAGCTGCACCATCGAGAGCATCTTGACTGGCTGCATCACCGCTTGGTATGGAAAATGCACCGCCCTCGACCACAAAGAGTTACAGAGGGTGATGCGGCAGCCCAGTATATCACTGGGGCCGACCTCGCTGCCATCCAGGACCTTTATATCAGGCGGGCTGAAAAAGTGACAAAGACTCCAGCCACCCAAACCTATAGACTGTTCACTCTGCTACAGTCCGGCAAATGGTACCGGAGCATCGGCTCTCGGACCAACAGGCTCCGAGACAGCTTCTGCCCCCAAGCAATAAGACTTCTAAATAGCAATAAGACTGCTAAATAGTTAATTAAATGATTAACCGGACTATCTGCACTGACCCTATCTTTGTAAAGACTCTATGCACACTCACAAGACTATATATAAACACTATATTCACAGTCACTCACAAACACTACACTCTCACACAAAACCCACACTTATTCACATACACTACATTTGCACACACACACATAACACACACACGCATACAGACAAACAAAAAAAAAAAAACACACACACACACTTTTACACTATCTATTTACAGTGCATTCAGAAGTTTTCACACCACTTGACTTTGACCACATTTTGTTGTGTAAAGAGGTGGGATTAAAATGTATTTTATTGTCATTTTATGTAAACAATCTACACAAAATGCTCTGTCAAAGTGTAAGAAAAATTATGACATTTGTTTAAAAAATAAATAAATAAAACATTTAAACACATATATATTGATTACATAAGTATACTCCTTATCGTTGGCAAGCATACCCACAACATGATGCAGCCAACATCATGCTTGAAAATATGAGGAGTGGTACTAAGTAATGTGTTATGTTAGATTTGCCCCAAACATAAAGCTTTGTATTGAGGACATAGAGTTCACCATCCAAAGTGTAATTAATAACTTCACTGTGCTCAAAGGGATATTCAATGTCTGTATTATTTTTTATTATACAGCTACCAATAGGTGCCCTTCTTTGCGAGGCATTGGAAAACCTCCATGGTCCTTGTAGTTGAATCTGTGTTTAAAATTCTTATTTAGGCTTGCCATAACAAAGGGGTTGAAAGCGTATTGACACAAGACATTTCATCTTTTCATTTTGAATTAATTTCAAAACATTTTAAAAACATAATTCCACTTTGACATCATGGGGTATTGTGTGTAGGCCAGTGACACAAAATATACATTTAATAAATTTTAAATTCAGGCTGTAACGCAACAAAATGTGGAAAAAGTCAAGGGGTGTGAAAACTTTCTGAAAGCACCGTATCCTGATGCCTAGTCACTTTAACATGTCTTCATTTACATATCTACCTGCATTACCTAATACCTCTGCACATTGATCTGGAACTGGTACTCTGTGTACGTAGCTCCATTTGTGTTGTATTTTACATTTACATTTACATTTAAGTCATTTAGCAGACGCTCTTATCCAGAGCGACTTACAAATTGGTGCATTCACCTTATGATATCCAGTGGAACAACCACTTTACAATAGTGCATCTAACTCTTTTAAGGGGGGGGGGGGGGGTTAGAAGGATTACTTTATCCTATCCTAGGTATTCCTTAAAGAGGTGGGGTTTCAGGTGTCTCCGGAAGGTGGTGATTGACTCCGCTGACCTGGCGTCGTGAGGGAGTTTGTTCCACCATTGGGGTGCCAGAGCAGCGAACAGTTTTGACTGGGCTGAGCGGGAACTGTACTTCCTCAGAGGTAGGGAGGCGAGCAGGCCAGAGGTGGATGAACGCAGTGCCCTTGTTTGGGTGTAGGGCCTGATCAGAGCCTGAAGGTACGGAGGTGCCGTTCCCCTCACAGCTCCGTAGGCAAGCACCATGGTCTTGTAGCGGATGCGAGCTTCAACTGGAAGCCAGTGGAGAGAGCGGAGGAGCGGGGTGACGTGAGAGAACTTGGGAAAGTTGAACACCAGACGGGCTGCGGCGTTCTGGATGAGTTGTAGGGGTTTAATGGCACAGGCAGGGAGCCCAGCCAACAGCGAGTTGCAGTAATCCAGACGGGAGATGACAAGTGCCTGGATTAGGACCTGCGCCGCTTCCTGCGTGAGGCAGGGTCGTACTCTGCGAATGTTGTAGAGCATGAACCTACAGGAACGGGTCACCGCCTTGATGTTAGTTGAGAACGACAGGGTGTTGTCCAGGATCACGCCAAGGTTCTTAGCACTCTGGGAGGAGGACACAATGGAGTTGTCAACCGTGATGGCGAGATCATGGAACGGGCAGTCCTTCCCCGGGAGGAAGAGCAGCTCCGTCTTGCCGAGGTTCAGCTTGAGGTGGTGATCCGTCATCCACACTGATATGTCTGCCAGACATGCAGAGATGCGATTCACCACCTGGTTATCAGAGGGGGGAAAGGAGAAGATTAATTGTGTGTCGTCTGCATAGCAATGATAGGAGAGACCATGTGAGGATATGACAGAGCCAAGTGACTTGGTGTATAGCGAGAATAGGAGAGGGCCTAGAACAGAGCCCTGGGGGACACCAGTGGTGAGAGCACGTGGTGCGGAGACAGATTCTCGCTACGCCACCTGGTAGGAGCGACCTGTCAGGTAGGACGCAATCCAAGCGTGGGCCGCGCCGGAGATGCCCAGCTCGGAGAGGGTGGAGAGGAGGATCTGATGGTTCACAGTATCAAAGGCAGCCGATAGGTCTAGAAGGATGAGAGCAGAGGAGAGAGAGTTAGCTTTAGCAGTGCGGAGCGCCTCCGTGACACAGAGAAGAGCAGTCTCAGTTGAATGACTAGTCTTGAAACCTGACTGATTTGGATCAAGAAGGTCATTCTGAGAGAGATAGCAGGAGAGCTGGCCAAGGACGGCACGTTCAAGAGTTTTGGAGAGAAAAGAAAGAAGGGATACTGGTCTGTAGTTGTTGACATCGGAGGGATCGAGTGTAGGTTTTTTCAGAAGGGGTGCAACTCTCGCTCTCTTGAAGACGGAAGGGACGTAGCCAGCGGTCAAGGATGAGTTGATGAGCGAGGTGAGGTAAGGGAGAAGGTCTCCGGAAATGGTCTGGAGAAGAGAGGAGGGGATAGGGTCAAGCGGGCAGGTTGTTGGGCGGCCGGCCGTCACAAGACGCGAGATTTCATCTGGAGAGAGAGGGGAGAAAGAGGTCAAAGCACAGGGTAGGGCAGTGTGAGCAGAACCAGCGGTGTCGTTTGACTTAGCAAACGAGGATCGGATGTCGTCGACCTTCTTTTCAAAATGGTTGACAAAGTCATCAGCAGAGAGGGAGGAGGGGGGAGGAGGGGGAGGAGGATTCAGGAGGGAGGAGAAGGTGGCAAAGAGCTTCCTAGGGTTAGAGGCAGATGCTTGGAATTTAGAGTGGTAGAAATTGGCTTTAGCAGCAGAGACAGAGGAGGAGAATGTAGAGAAGAGGGAGTGAAAGGATGCCAGGTCCGCAGGGAGGCGAGTTTTCCTCCATTTCCGCTCGGCTGCCCGGAGCCCTGTTCTGTGAGCTCGCAATGAGTCGTCGAGCCACGGAGCAGGAGGGGAGGACCGAGCCGGCCTGGAGGATAGGGGACATAGAGAGTCAAAGGATGCAGAAAGGGAGGAGAGGAGGGTTGAGGAGGCAGAATCAGGAGATAGGTTGGAGAAGGTTTGAGCAGAGGGAAGAGATGATAGGATGGAAGAGGAGAGAGTAGCGGGGGAGAGAGAGCGAAGGTTGGGACGGCGCGATACCATCCGAGTAGGGGCAGTGTGGGAAGTGTTGGATGAGAGCGAGAGGGAAAAGGATACAAGGTAGTGGTCGGAGACTTGGAGGGGAGTTGCAATGAGATTAGTGGAAGAACAGCATCTAGTAAAGATGAGGTCAAGCGTATTGCCTGCCTTGTGAGTAGGGGGGGAAGGTGAGAGGGTGAGGTCAAAAGAGGAGAGGAGTGGAAAGAAGGAGGCAGAGAGGAATGAGTCAAAGGTAGACGTGGGGAGGTTAAAGTCACCCAGAACTGTGAGAGGTGAGCCATCCTCAGGAAAGGAACTTATCAGGGCGTCAAGCTCATTGATGAACTCTCCAAGGGAACCTGGAGGGCGATAAATGATAAGGATGTTAAGCTTGAAAGGGCTGGTAACTGTGACAGCATGGAATTCAAAGGAGGCGATAGACAGATGGGTCAGGGGAGAAAGAGAGAATGTCCACTTGGGAGAGATGAGGATCCCAGTGCCACCACCCCGCTGACCAGAAGCTCTCGGGGTGTGCGAGAACACGTGGGCAGACGAGGAGAGAGCAGTAGGAGTAGCAGTGTTATCAGTGGTAATCCATGTTTCCGTCAGTGCCAAGAAGTCGAGGGACTGGAGGGAAGCATAGGCTGAGATGAACTCTGCCTTGTTGGCCGCAGATCGGCAGTTCCAGAGGCTGCCTGAGACCTGGAACTCCACGTGGGTCGTGCGCGCTGGGACCACCAGGTTAGAGTAGCAGCGGCCACGCGGTGTGAAGCGTTTGTATGGTCTGTGCAGAGAGGAGAGAACAGGGATAGACAGACACATAGTTGACAGGCTACAGAAGAGGCTACGCTAATGCAAAGGAGATTGGAATGACAAGTGGACTACACGTCTCGAATGTTCAGAAAGTTAAGCTTACGTTGCAAAAAATCTTATTGACTAAAATGATATAGTACTGCTGGCTGGTGAAATAGGCTAGCTAGCAGTGGCTGCGTTGTTGACTTTGTTTGAAAGTGTAGCTGGCTAGGTAACCTCTAACTGGCTAGGTAACCTCGACAATTACTCTAGACTACACAATTATCTTGGATACAAAGACGGCTATGTAGCCAGCTAAGATCAAACAAATCAAACTGTTGTACTGTAATGAAATGAAATGTAATACTACCTGTAATACTACCTGTGGAGCAAAGCGGAATGCAACTACTCGCTCCAAACCAAACCGGAAGTGCGTATCGTAGAGGGAGAGGCAATAGAAGTGTTGTTTCTTGTATTATTGTCTTTTGTGTCTTTAGAGGACTGCTTCACCTTAATGTCCCCTTTCCCTTTTCTTCTGTCCTTATTTTGTCCCACTTTGTCCCTTCTTCTCTTCTGCCAACTAGACACTCCTTGTTAGCTAGCTAGCTTCTTTCAGGAATGTCCCTAGCAACTGCCTAGCAACAGGTAAACAACTTAGCTAGCTAAGAAAACGGTATAATTTTATAATTTTTATTTTATTCCTCTTGTGTTCACTGTTTTTCTTTTTTAATATATATATTTTTTTAACTCTGTATCATTGGGTGGGGATCGTAAAGCAAGCATTTCACGTTAAAGTCTACACTCGTTGTACTCGGCTCATGTGACAAATAACATTTGATTTGGTGTGTCATTTTACTGAGTTGACCCGTATAATGTACACATCTCCTTGCGATTGGTGTATAACTTTAATAAGCAATGATAATATATTTTTCTCCTGTGTCCTGTGAGATTACTACTAAACATTAACCCGTAGAAGCCTCATCTGTGAAAATAGTAAATTCATCACCAAGTCTTTGTTCATGCATGCATATCCATTGGTTGGTTGGTTGGTTCTTCTTCACCTGTTTTGTTAGAGATCACCCATTATGTCACGTAGACACATTCTGAGAAAAGTCACCGTAACAAAGACTGATGATTAGCGGCTGGAGTGAATGGTGATTGAATAAAAGTACAACACATGAAATACACTTTGACCTCCAGCAGATATGTCACACGCTCCCCCATCAGATATCAGTTATGTTGGATGGTCAGATAGCTGGTGTGTCCATCCACTCAAGATTGAAAGAAAATGTAGGACTTGAAGCTAAAACACTTATAACATGGGATGAGTCACTGGAGTTCAGTCAGGACATGAGTATATCCTGACTCCGCACAGAAAGTCTCATAACATTGGTGAACATTTTCCGATCTACAAGTTTTATCTAACTATTCCCTATCTCCCAAATGCATGTGTTTGGCCTATAGTGTAAAGCCTACAGCAGTCTATACTGTGTAGGCTACAGCAGTCTATAGTGTATAGCAGTGGAGGCTCCTCAGAGGAAGAGGGGGAGGACCATCCCCATCCGTGAATTTCATAAAAATAAAAATAATGAAACATTAAATTTATCCTTTTTAGATAAAACTATGCTAAATATATGCACATCACCAAATAATTTATTAAAACACACTGTTTTGCAATGAAGGTCTACAGTAGCTTCAACAGTAGTCTGTAGGGTAGCACCATGGTGTAGCTGGAGGACAGCTAGCTTCTGTCCTCCTCTGGCTACATTGACTTCAGTACAAAACCTAGAAGGCTCATGGTTCTCACCCCCTTCCATAGACTTACATAGTAGTTATGATAACTTCCGGAGGACTTCCTCCAACCTATCAGAGCACTTGCAGCATGAACTGACATGTTGTCCACCCAATCAAAGGATCAGAGAATGAATCTAGTACTGAAAGCATAAGCTACAGCTAGCTAGCAGTGCATACATGTATGTTTTTATTTTTTAATTGAACCTTTCTTTAACTAGGCAAGTCAGTTAAGAACAAATTCTTATTTAAAATGACATCCTACCGTAGTAATTAAAATGTGGTGAGTCATTGACTCAAGAGAGAATTTTATTTTATTATTTTATTTATTTCATCACATTCCCAGTGGGTCAGAAGTTTACATACACTCAATTAGTATTTGGTAGCATTGCCTTTAAATTGTTTAACTTGGGTCAAACGTTTCGGGTAGCCTTCCACAAGCTTCCCACAAAAAGTCGGGTGAATTTTGGCCCATGACGCTCGTCAGATGTGGCAGGGGTTGCAAACTATTACATTTGACAAAGGGAAACCCGTCCGCGAGCTGCCCAGTGACACAAGCCTACCAGACTGTCTAAATGCCTTTTATGCTCGCCTCGAGGCAAGCAACACTGAAGCATGCATGAGA
This sequence comes from Salvelinus alpinus, assembly GCF_045679555.1. NCBI lineage: Eukaryota > Metazoa > Chordata > Actinopteri > Salmoniformes > Salmonidae > Salvelinus > Salvelinus alpinus. The sequence continues at coordinate 47,176,230 of NC_092102.1, read as the reverse complement.
GAACCAGCTGTTCCGGACAACTGTGTGATCACACTCTCTGTTAGCTGATGTGAGCAAGACCTTTAAACAGGTCAACATTCACAAGGCCGCAGGGCCAGATGGATTACCAGGACATGTAGTCAGCGCATGCGCCGACCAACTGGCAAGTGTCTTCACTGACATTTTGAACCTCTCCCTGAGGAAATCTGTAATACCTACATGTTTCAAGCAGACCACCATTGTCCATGTGCCCAAGAAAGCAAAGTTTTAAAAAATTATTTAACCTTTATTTAACTAAGCGTGCCAGTTAAGAACAAATTCTTATTTACAATGACGGCCTACCCCAGCCAAACCCTAACCCAGACGACGCTGGGCCAATTGTGCGCTGCCCTATGGTACTCCCAATCACGGCCGGGTGTGATACAGCCTGGAACCGAACCAGGGTCTATAGTGACGCCTCTAGCACTGGGATGCAGTGCCTTAGACTGCTGTGCCACTCGGGTAACCTGCCTAAATGTCTACCGCCCCGTAGCACTCATGTCGGTAGCCATGAAGTGCTTTGAAAGGCTGGTCATGGCTCACATCAACACCATCATCCCGGAAACCCTACACCCACTCCAATTCGCATACTGACCCAACAGATCCAAAAATCTCAATCACACTCCACACTGCCCATTCCCACCTGGACAGAAGAAACACCTATGTGAGAATGCTGTTCATTGACTACAGCTCAGCGTTCAACACCATAGTGCCCACAAAGCTCATCACTAAGCTAAGGACCCTGGGACTAAACACCTCCCTCTGCAACTGGATCCAGGACTTCCTGACGGGCCACCCCTAGGTGGTAAGGGTGGGCAACAACACATCTGCCACGCTGATCCTCAACACGGGTGCCCCTCAGGGGTGCATGCTTAGTCCCCTCCTGTACTCCTTGTTCACCCACAACTGTGTGGCCAAGCACAACTCCAACATCCTCATTAAGTTTGCTGACGGCACAACGGTGGTAGGCCTGATCACCGACAACGATGAGGTAGCCTATAGGGAGGAGGTCAGAGACCTGGCCGTGTGGTGCCAGGACAACAACCTCTCCCTCAATGTGAGCAAGACAAAGGAGATGATCGTGGACTACAGGAAAAGGAGGGCCTAACACACCCCCATTCACATCGACGGGGCTGTAGTGGAGCGGGTTGAGAGTTTCAAGTTTCTTGGTGTCGACATCACTAACAAACTAACATGGTCCAAACACACCAAGAAAGTTGTGAAGAGGACACAACAACGCCTTTACCCCCTCAGGAGACTGAAAAAATGTGTCATGGGTCCCCAAGTTCTACAGCTGCACCATCGAGAGCATCTTGACCAGTTGCATCACCCCCTGGGTATGGCAACTGCTCGGCATTCGACCGTAAGGCACTACAGAGGGTAGTGCATATGGCCCAGTATATCACTGGGGCCAAGCTTCCTGCCATCCAGGACCTTTAAACCAGGCGGTGTCCGAGGAAGGCCCCAAAAAATGTCAAAGACTCCAGTCACCCATGTCATTGACTGTTCTCTCTGCTACCGCACGGCAAGCGGTACCGGAGCACCAAGTCTAGGTCCAAGAGGCTTCTAAACAGGTTCTACCCCTAAGCCATAAGACTGCTGTTGTCACTCGCTGTTTATTATCTATGCATAGTCACTCTACCCCTACCTACATATACAAATTACCTCGACTAACCTTTACCACTGCACATTGACCCCCTGTATATACCCTCATTATTCTTATTTTGTTGTGTTACTTTTTATAGATTTTTTTTAACTTTAGTTAATTTAGTAAATATTTTCTTAACTCTATTTTCTTAAAACTGTATTGTTGGTTCAGGGCTTGTTAGTAAGCATTTCATGGTAAGGTCTACACCTGTTGTATTCGGTGCATATGACAAATAAAAATTAGATTTGATAAACATACCTGAATTTGTCCAATAGAAACTCTAAATTTGCAACTGTTGGACTAATGATTACACACCAATATCAAGTTCAATACATGCACAGGCACCTTGATTACTCTAATTTCTCTCGACCTGTGCACCCTACTGTACATTATAGACTTTCATTCGTTGGCTTGGTTGTAGCAACCTCATTATGGGTATAGGGAACATTTGAGTATCATGTAGTAGCCTAAACCTATCAATGTTACATTGAACTGGGTGAATGGAATATGAATGACAGTCATCCAATATGTTGTAATAGAAATAAAGCCAGGGTCATAATAAAAAATAAAAAAACGTAAGTAACATCTTCCTCCCTCATCTTAAATGGCACCGACCGCCATAGGTGGTCATTTACACTGTAGGGGCGAGGGGACTGCCCTACAGCAGTCTATGCCTCATGAGTGTGTAAAGCATTTTGTTCTCGTCTAATCATATCACTGTGTTTGTGTTATCGTGGTAGCCATTAGCCTTTAGGCAATGATTTGTTATGGTGATCCTTTTCCTTCCTGTTATTCGACCTCTGCTCATATTGCATGTGTTTACCTTTACCCAGTAACCAGAACATGATGACAGGGTTCACGTCTCTGGATGATTTCTGTTATTGCTGTGTTTTTCCTAAAGATAGACAGAGTATCATTTTACCTAGAAGTCAGAGGGGTATCCTATGAATCAGTAATTTACTGTTGATTGTTTTCAATTAAAATGGTCTAAAGAAACAAATATCTTCTTAGCAAAGAACAATTTCTCAAACAAGGACTGTCTGCGTAGGGAGGGAAAAACTGAAAACTAGCTGTTGGCAGAGAGGTTTGGAACTTTTTCTTATTGGTCTATTAAACAATTTACCACCTGGTGATGTCACCGGGCAGGCCAAAACTCCATCCCACCACAACAGGCTGAAATTTCAGCCGTCTTTTCAAACAGCTCTTACACTAAAAGGCCATTATCATCGTCATCATTTTCACAATATCCCAGGATTATTCCATCCTCGTAGTGGAAATATTCACTGAGTGTACAAAACATTAGGAACACCTTCCTAATATTCAGTTACACCCACTGTTGGCCTCAGAACAGCCTCAATTCGTCAGGGCATGGTAGGCCATCATTGTAAATAAGATTTTGTTCATAACTGACTTGCCTAGTTAGGTAAAGGTTAAATAAATATAAAATAAATAGTTATTGAAAGCATTCCACAGGGATGCTGGCCCATGTTGACTCCAATGCTTCCCACAGTTGTATCAAGTTGGCTTTATGGACCATTCTTGATACACACAGGAAACCATTGTGTGAAAAACCCAGCAGCGTTGCAGTTCCTGACACACTCAAACCGGTGTGCCTGGCACCTACAACCAAACCCCGTTCAAAGGCACTTACATCTTTTGTCTTGCCCATTCACCCTCTGAATGGCATACATACACAATCCATGTTTCAATTGTCTCAAGACTTAAAAATCCTTCTTTTACTTGTCTCCTCCCCTTCATCTACACTGATTGAAGTGGATTTAACAAGTGACATCAATAAGGGATCATAGCTTTCACCTGGATTCAGCTGGTCAGTCTGTCATGAAAAGAGCAGGTGTTCTTAATGTTTTGTACACTCAGTGTATATAAAACACAGGCAAATCTGGTTTTTGACTGCATTGGGACTTTACATTTATTCATATTAATCAAATGTTTTTTGTGTGTTAAAAAAAGTTGTAAAAATGTTAACATACCTATTACATTATTTAGTAAATGACAGAATGTTTTTGAAACTTCATGCACAGTAAAACTTTTGTATGACAAATACAATTATTATTATGATGATAAAATGAATTTTAAAACGACAGGAGCGGGAAACAAAAAGGTGCTCATGCTTTGACAAGCAGAGACGTAATTAACGATAAGTCATCGAATAAAGCCTGCTGAACTAGCAAGATAACGTTTCTTTCATTTTGATTTCTCCATACCAATGAATATGTGCCACTGACTCACCCAGGGATCGATGTTTCAGCATTGTCTCAATGAAAAGTTTGGTGTTTCGACTAGCCACGTGCGACATGCATACGCAGTTACAAGCAATTTTTTTTCGGCACTGATCAAATTTCAGGTCTGCTGAGCACAAACTTGAATGTTGGGACAATTCTGTGCAACTTCCAGCGCATGTTTACTGTGAACACTGAGGCTTTACCTGCTTTAAGTTACAGTTTTAACAGTGGCCAAGTAGGCTACTGTGGCTACTTGATCATAATGTAGGACTACCAGAGTAGCCTACCATCAAAAACAATGGAGAAAATGCATCCTATAACATTTTAACATGGAAATAGATGATTTATCATTCAGTCTACAGTAGCAACCAATGTGTGGTGTTCAATGTAGGCCTGCATTCCATGAGACTTATGAAACAAAACATGCAGGGCTTAACATTAATCTGTTTATCCATGTGTCCTTCAGACAAGGAGAAGGCTGAAAATATTGATGCAAAAAACTTCTACAAAATAAAATGCATTATGATTCCCATACCATTATAACAAAGAATCAGACAAATGATGTTACCCTCTGCCTATTGGCTATTTAGCTTATTCAAGCCTGTCTCAAAATACAACAGTGTCTCTTTAAGACAAAAAAAAAGCTCTTTCCCTGACTCGCTTTTCAAAGATGTTGAGAAATGTACATGTTTTGTGCTCTTATGGGAAGCAATCACTCCCCTATTGCTGAGTACAAATTATCTATAACTGGGCTTATAACTCACTAACTAGCAAAGGATATTGACAAAATGTGCACACTTGGCTACATGCAGCTCTCACTATGATCTCAAAACAAGGGTATCTACTCACGACCGCTCACGCTGTCAACACAGTCCAGTTCAACGTAAATGGCACAGATCCATATATGGAAATGGTATATTTGCATATAGGGATACTGGGCTCCCGAGTGGGACAGGGGTCTAAGGCACTGCATCTCAGTGCTTGAGGCATCACTGCAGACATCCTGGCTCGAATCCAGGCTGTATCACAACTGGCCATGATTGGGAGTCCCATAGGGCGGTGCACAATTTACATTTACATTTAAGTCATTTAGCAGACGCTCTTATCCAGAGCGACTTACAAATTGGTGCATTCACCTTATGATATCCAGTGGAACAACCACTTTACAATAGTGCATCTAACTCTTTTAAGGGGGAGGGGGGGGTTAGAAGGATTACTTTATCCTATCCTAGGTATTCCTTAAAGAGGTGGGGTTTCAGGTGTCTCCGGAAGGTGGTGATTGACTCCGCTGACCTGGCGTCGTGAGGGAGTTTGTTCCACCATTGGGGTGCCAGAGCAGCGAACAGTTTTGACTGGGCTGAGCGGGAACTGTACTTCCTCAGAGGTAGGGAGGCGAGCAGGCCAGAGGTGGATGAACGCAGTGCCCTTGTTTGGGTGTAGGGCCTGATCAGAGCCTGAAGGTACGGAGGTGCCGTTCCCCTCACAGCTCCGTAGGCAAGCACCATGGTCTTGTAGCGGATGCGAGCTTCAACTGGAAGCCAGTGGAGAGAGCGGAGGAGCGGGGTGACGTGAGAGAACTTGGGAAGGTTGAACACCAGACGGGCTGCGGCGTTCTGGATGAGTTGTAGGGGTTTAATGGCACAGGCAGGGAGCCCAGCCAACAGCGAGTTGCAGTAATCCAGACGGGAGATGACAAGTGCCTGGATTAGGACCTGCGCCGCTTCCTGTGTGAGGCAGGGTCGTACTCTGCGAATGTTGTAGAGCATGAACCTACAGGAACGGGTCACCGCCTTGATGTGAGTTGAGAACGACAGGGTGTTGTCCAGGATCAGGCCAAGGTTCTTAGCACTCTGGGAGGAGGACACAATGGAGTTGTCAACCGTGATGGCGAGATCATGGAACGGGCAGTCCTTCCCCGGGAGGAAGAGCAGCTCCGTCTTGCCGAGGTTCAGCTTGAGGTGGTGATCCGTCATCCACACTGATATGTCTGCCAGACATGCAGAGATGCGATTCGCCACCTGGTTGGCCCAGTGTCGTCAGGGTTTGGCCTGTGTAGGCCGTCATTGTAAATAAGAATTTGTAAATAAGAATTTGTTCTTAACTGACTTGCCTAGTTAAATAAAGGTAAAATAAAAAAAAATATTACTGCAGCCCTGATTGGTTATGCCACACCGGTCTGTGTAGAGTATGGGCTGAGTTGTGTGTGTCAATGCAAAAGAATCCTACTCCGATGCGTTCTGCATACAACAAAACTCTTGCATAGTTTGTTTTGTTTCTGTATGTTGGATTGAACGTGGCTAATATTGCATTGATTCGATCACAATTACCACAGTAAAGGGAAACGTTGATAGGGTTAACAAAGGGTGAAAACTAGAACAGTGGTCACCAACCTTTTCTGAGTCAAAATGCAAGCTGAGATCTACCGCTCAGATTTTGTATTTTTTTAACATGACTTAAAGCCTATGCAATATTAACTAATTAAAAACAGTACTGTAGCAATGAGGTTTGTGCAGTAAGCTATAGGGACAATACATTATCACCGCATATTGGCTTTGTTTGAATTGCCCTGCTAATGCATTGTTGTTCGGGAATATATACAGTGGGGAGAGGAAGTATTTGATACACTGCCGATTTTGCAGGTTTTCCTACTTACAAAGCATGTAGAGGTCTGTAATTTTTATCATAGGTACACTTCAACTGTGAGAGACGGAATCTAAAACAAATATCCAGAAAATCACATTGTATGATTTTTAAGTAATTAATTAGCATTTTATTGCATGACATAAGTATTTGATCACCTACCAACCAGTAAGAATTCCGTCTCTCACAGACCTGTTAGTTTTTCTTTAAGAAGCCCTCCTGTTCTCCACTCATTACCTGTATTAACTGCACCTGTTTGAACTCTTTACCTGCATAAAAGACACCTGTCCACACACTCAATCAAACAGACTCCAACCTCTCCACAATGGCCAAGACCAGAGAGCTGTGTAAGGACATCAGGGATAAAATTGTAGACCTGCACAAGGCTGGGATGGGCTACAGGACAATAGGCAAGCAGCTTGGTGAGAAGGCAACAACTGTTGGCGCAATTATTAGAAAATGGAAGAAGTTCAAGATGACGGTCAATCACCCTCGGTCTGGGGCTCCATGCAAGATCTCACCTCGTGGAGCAACTTCTCCCAACCATCCAGGAACAGTTTGGTTGGTGACGAACAATGCCTTTTCCAGCATGATGGAGCACCTTGCCATAAGGCTAAAGTGATAACTAAGTGGCTCGGAGAACCATATTTTGGGTACATGGCCAGGAAACTACCCTTAATCCCATTGAGAAGTTGTGGTCAATCCTCGAGGCGGGTGGACAAACAAAACCCCACAAATTCTGACAAACTCCAAGCATTGATTATGCAAGAATGGGCTGCCATCAGTCAGGATGTGGCCCAGAAGTTAATTGACAGCATGCCAGGGCGGATTGCAGAGGTCTTGAAAAAGAAGGGTCAACACTGCAAATATTGACTCTTTGCATCAACTTCATGTAATTGTCAATGAAAGCCTTTGACACTTATGAAATGCTTGTAATTATACTTCAGTATTCCATAGTAACATCTGACAAAAATATCTAAAGACACTGAAACAGCAAACTTTGTGGAAATTCTCAAAACTTTTGGCCACAAAATAGCAACACTTTGCCTACCCAACGCGCAGGGCAGCTGGTAGGTGCACCTACCTGCCAACAGCACAAGACAAAAAAAAAAAAAAAAATGAACAGAAGGCTTTATCGTTGGTTGGTGACCACTGCTCTAGAAAGTTGAGTGAAGTTCAGTCTTGTGCTTCTCTCTGTGGGCTGATATTTCTTCCGTGTGGCAATCCCTGGGGGAGCTACTGCACCACCGGGAGCAGTTTAGAGGGAACATTGGTTTTACAAGCCTGCTAGACTTAGCAGCAGGCGGACGTGCTGGTTAGGTTTAGAAAACTCTGAGTAGATCTAGCTGACTTCGTAGGACACAGATCAGCTAAAACACAATAGATCTCTGGATGATTTCTGTCCTCCCAAGGTTTTCAAAAAGATAAAGACATTTCAAATGTTGTGTTGTCAGCTGTGTACGGTGTTTTAACAATATGCAAATATATGAAGTGCCAGCGGTAGGGGAAGATAAATACACAGGTAAATATTGGTGGTATTTACAATGTTGTTTGTGCTCCACTGGAACACTGTGGTATTTTGCCTAACAGATATGGGAGTTTATCAATGACTGATTTGTTTTTCAAATTCTTTGTGGGTCTGTGATCTGTGGAAAATATGTGTTTCTAATATGATCATAAATGTGGCAGGAGGTTAGGAAGTGCAGTTCAGTTTCCACCTCATTTTGAGGCCAGGCCAGTCCTCAAACATCAGGTGGGAGGGCTCTCACCCAATTCCGTCTGCCACCAATGGAGGGTCTGGGACAGTAGGGGACCGGCCCAATGAGGCCACAGTGGGCTCATCAGAAGTCCCGGGTTTATCCTTCACGCAACCAGAAGAGGGAGCCAATATTATGAAACTTCTAGTAGCCTCAGCCTATGGAATTCCCAGACCCAAACTGCCATACTTTGAGAGCGGAAAGGAGAGTGAATTTGTCCTTTTGGAAATGGCATTGGAGAGCCTACTGGGTATTCACAGTCATCTGTCAGAACGCTACAAATACCAAGTACTAATGGATCATTTGCGGTTTCCTAGTGCATACAGATTGGCCCAATCTTTTATGCACTCCGCAACACCATACACTGCTGCTCTCCAGGCCCTGAAGGCGAGATATGGTGAGCCACGCCAGCTAGTCCAGAATGAACTAAACAACATCCTGAACACGTCTCCAATTAAAATGGGAGACCATGCTGCCTTCCAAGAGTTCTCCCTGGCTGTCCAATCCCTGACCTCAATGCTCCAATCTGTTGAAGGAGAAGATGGGAACGAGCTGAAATGTGGCTCCCACGTGGACAGGCTTCTTAGCAAGCTTCCAGTATACCTCAGAGACAGTTTCATTGAACATTGTTTGAACAAGGGCATCCTGAAAGAGGGCTCGAGAAGCACCTATGCTCTCAGAGACCTGGCCGCATGGTTGGAGGTGAACATTGAAAGATTAGTGGAATCTGTGTGGGTAGCTGGACAGGTAGGATGACTGACAGTGAAGGTGAACAGGTGGTCACGTGTCAGGTGACAGAGGAATGGATGAGACTGAGGCAGGAATTCCTTTAACCATAAATTGGTATATTTACTGAGTAGTCTGTGCTGCATAACAAAGGAAACAAAATAACATGTATACAATCAAATTCATAATCACAAAGATCAAATCATAACAATCGTTCATTATTAACATAATTAGGGAATTCAACAATCCAGTTCATTAAGAAGTCAATAGTAATCACCCGTGAGTCATTTAGGCTCTTAACTATTTATCATAAATCATGAAATAAATACAAACAGTGAATGGTCATTCAATCTATAATCTCCTTTAGTTTGATATCAAAGTCGATCCATTAGCAAACAATGACGTTTCTCATTTCACTCTTTCGATTGTCTTCATGTGTACATGTAATTCATTTAATTACATATTAACCATATCGATTGCATAATTGGCCTATGAGGATCCGTATGGCCGCGATCATTTACAATTCACAATATGTTTGAAGCGTGCGCTCCAAGCCACGCTCCGCGATAATAACTACATACAATAACTGATGGCCCACTCTCCCGATCGCAACAGATAGTTCAGATGAAAGGTAACAGAGTCGGTGGACTTACGTGGATTCATGGACGCACAGAACTTCTCAAGCAGACGGAGTTAAGGAAGAGAAAGCAGCGAGATCAGGCGATGGCGTTTTCCTCCTTTTATGTGGATGAGATCTGTCGGTCATTGCCACCTGACCTAATTAAAGCGCTCTGGCCCAGCTGAGTAAGTGGCCATGAATTAAAGGATTATTCCACCAACTCCATGGGCCTTTTCTACAGCCACCCTGGAAATGTGTTAAATTCCACACTCCTCAAAAAGGCTCATTGCTCCCGTCCTCCGTCATCTCAGGGAGAGGAATTAGTCGAGCAACTGGCCTAATATATGTCCGGTTCTTTACCTGGATCTCCACTGATCTAACGCAACCATCGGTCCCAGGCATGGTCTTAGTGATACGTCCCACCGGCCAGGAGGCTCGAGGCAGCTGAGGGTCCACCACCATTACTACTTGGCCAGTTTCCAGGCTGGCCATTTCTCTCCGCCATTTCCCTCTGTGCTGTAGGCTTGGTAGGTAATCCCGAATGAATCGGGCCCAGAAATGGTCAGCCAAGATCTGGCTGTGTCGCCACCGGCGTCTGCCAACGAGGTTGGTATCAGCATACATGGCTTGAGGAAGTGACGCATCTCGGCGTCCCATCAAGAGCATATTCGGTGTAACCGGATCGGGGTCAGCGATGTCTGCAGAGAGATATCCCAAGGGTTTGGAGTTCAATATCCCTTCCACCTCTATCAGGACGGTCCGCAAGACAGTTTCAGTGACAGTTTGGTCCCCCAGGACGACTCGTAAGGCCGTCTTTACAGATTTGATCTCTCGCTCCCATGTTCCTCCAAAATGAGGAGCTCCTGGAGGGTTAAATTTGAATAAGATTTGTTGGTCCATCAGCTGATCCTGGAGGCTGGGTTCCATGGCTTGGAAGGCTTCCTCCAACCTGGCTTCTCCTGCCTTGAAGTTTGTGCCTCGGTCAGCCAGGATCTCGTAGGGTTTCCCCCGTCGGGAGATAAACCGCCGTAGGGCCATGAGGAAGGCTTCAGTATCCAAACTCTCCAGTAGGTCCAGGTGGACACACCTAGTCGTCAAACACTTGAATAGAATGCCCCAGCGCTTTTCCACTCGACGACCTAGCTTGATCGTCAAGGGGCCAAAGCAATCTACTCCTATTGACCAGAAGGGTGGTTTGAGAAGGCGCAAGCGAGCAGGGGGTAAATCTGCCATTTTGGGCACAGTGGCTCCGGCCCGCCATCCTTGACATTCTACGCAGGCGTATTGGTGCTTACGAATGGCTCCTCGTCCTCCAAGTATCCAGTACTTCCGCCTCATCTCCCCATAGACCCTCTCTGGCCCTGGGTGGAGAAGCTTTTCATCATAACTCTTGATGAGGAGCCTGGTAAGAGGGTGTCTGGAGTCAAGGATAATTGGGTGGATAGCGTCGGGGTCCAAAACTTCTGCTCGGCGCAGCCTCCCTCCGACTCTGATCACTCCAAGGATTTGATCATATTCTGGGGCGAGAGAGAGAAGACGGCTCTCCTTAGCAACTTCCCTACCAGCTTTCAGAGCTTTTAGCTCCTCAGGGAAGCTAACTGCTTGTGCATGCTGGAGGAGTAGTGTCTCTGCCGCGAGGGAGGTGGGTATAGAAGCCACCCCATCTGAGGTCTGGTTTGTGGCGGCGCTCAGATCCGGCAGTGTTTGGGATTGTGCTAGGTCAGGGAGAGCTGTTGTTGGTTCCGTAGAGATGCTGTAACATTGGGCGGACTTCCTTAACTCATGAGCTTCAATTGGTTGCGGAGGAGCCGCACGCCTGGGGGCTTTCGGCCACTCGTTCTCTGGTTGGGACAAGAATGGTGGTCCCAAGCTCCAGCGATGGGGTTGAGCCAGTTCCTTAAGGGTTTTACCGCGAGTAACATCATCAGCAGGATTGTTTATGCTATCAACATACTTCCAGTCCTGGACTTCTGTCAGGTCTTGGATTTCCGCAATGCGAGTTCCGACAAACACCTTATACCTGCAGGACTCCGACGTGAGCCAGGTCAATACAGTGGTCGAATCACTCCAGTAGATGACCCTTTGGATTGGCAAGGTGAGCTCGGCTCGCAAGGTAGAGGCCAACTGGGCTCTGGAAAGGGCAGCACTGAGTTCCAGCCTAGGCATTGACAACTGCTTCTTGGGTGCGACCCTGGACCTGGCCATGACAAAGGAGACATGGGTGTGGCCTGCCTTATCCTCCACTCTTAGATAGGAAACCGCCCCATAAGCTCGTTCCGAAGCGTCACAGAACACATGCAATTCCAGGCATGATCCCAGTTGGTCAGCACAGGGTGGTACATAACATCTTGGCATTTGGACTTCAGAGAGCTCCGATAATTCTGTTTCCCAACAGATCCATCGTTCCACTAGGTCAGCCGGATGGATCGGTTCATCCCAGTCCCTCTTGGTCTGCCACAGGTCCTGGACTAAGACTTTGGCCCGGGTTGTGTATGGCAGGATATACCCAAGGGGATCGTATTGACTGGCCAGTGTCCGATAGATGGTGCGCAGAGTGGGGGTTTCGGTACTCAGGGCTGAGCGGTGCTTGTACCCAAGGGTATCCGGTATGCAGCTCCATCTCAGTCCTAGAGTGGGCTCTTGTGGGTTAGCACCAGACTGCGATAGCCAGAGTTCACTGCTACTGGACCTAGCTTGTGGCGGGAGGTGCTGGATAACCTCCGCTCTGTTACTCGCCCACTGTCGGACCTCAAATCCCCCTTTGGACAGGAGATTCCGTACTTTATCGAGGAGTGCTTTCGCTTCAGCCGTGGATGGGATGCTCTGTAAGCAGTTATCCACATAGAAGGCATTTTCCACTGAATCCCATACTTCTGGCTCACTGTCTGGGTGCTCCCGTGCGTGTCTCTGCAGAGCGTATATGGCACAGCAAGGACTGCAGGTGGTGCCAAATGGGAGTACTTGCCATTCATAGATGGTGGGCTCTGCGTCTCGTTCCATATCTCGCCATATGAACCGGAGCAGTGTGGTGTCGGAAGGCAGTAGACGAATCTGATGAAACATGGCTTTGATGTCTCCACTGATGGCTGTAGAGTGCTGCCGGAACCAGAGAAGGACACCGAGCAAGGAAGGACCTAAGGTTGGTTCCGGGAGACAGTCATTCAGGCTTTGACCAGCAGCTTGGAATGAACAGTTAAAGACAAGTCTGTACTTCCCACCGTGTTGCTGGATAACATGGTGAGGGAGATACCAGGATTCGCTGAGTGGGTTTCCCTCTTCATGAGCGGTCACTTTTGTGACATAGCCTGCTTTCACAAGGTTATGAATCTCCCGGTTATGAACTTCAGCAAGCTCAGGATTCTTCACCAGGCGTCGCTCCGTTCCACGCAGTAGTGGGAGTACCGCCCGTGTTGTGGTTGCCAGAAGAGGCTGGTTGGGCACCCGTAGCAGTGGGGTCGCGTACCTCTGAACGCCATCCAGTTCAGTGGTGGTGGTGCGCTTCTCCAGGAGGTCTAATGCATAGGAGTCATGTTTTGAGCGGGTGACCTCCTCTAGCTTCCGGTTGGAGAAGGTGTCCATCTTCCAGAGCATCTCTACATTCCGAAGGAGGTCAGTGGCCGCACAGGGGGGTGGAGCTGGATTGCTTCTGGTGAAGAGGACTTGCTGTGACTGTACAGCTTGGGTGGAGAGAAGTAGATGGACTGGACCTTGCACAGCCCAACCCAAGGATGTATGGACAGCAATGGGCCCTCCTTCTGGTCCAGCTCGTATAGGCTCAGTCGGGGTGACGAGATGTGGGTGGTCTGACCCAATCAGGATAAGTGGCGCTACTCTGGCCAGGTTAGGAAGAAGCAATCCTCGTAGATGAGGATATTGTTTCTGTAGAACACTTACCGGGCAGGAGTGCTCCGCAAGATTCAAGCCATCTGCCGCGAAGGCATTGGTGATGTTATAGGTCACGTCCCTGTTTCCTGAAGGTGAAATGCTAAAGGTCACAGCAGAGCCTTTCATTTGGATAACATCATGTCGCACCGTTCTGAGATTAAGGGTCTCGGGGGTCCCCTCCAGTTTTAGCTGACGGGTGGCCGCCGTGAGAATGATCGTTCTTTCTGACCCATCATCTAGAACGGCGAATGTATCAATGCTTCTCCCTTCACTTTGCAGAGTGACCTTGACCACCTTCAACATAACCCTTGGAGACCGGTTCTGCTGGTCGAGGTACAGCTCCTTTGCAGCTCCTACCATGAGCATACTCTGCTCCTTCTGTGCTTGGGAAATTACATCATGCAACACTGTGAGATGGATTTCCTTACAGCGATTGCAGGGTTTCCTCAATGTGCAGGTCTCCGCCTTATGGCTACGGGCACACTTGTAGCATCGCTCGCCTGAAGTGATCCAGGCCTTCAATTGAGTTTGAGTGAGCTTTTTTACCCTGGGGCATGAGCCAAGGAAGTGCCCCTTACTATTGCAATATGGGCAGTAAGGCTGGAATTTGATGTTCTTGCTCTTGAGAGGGGTCTTCTTCCCGGGTTCCTCCCCGGCTTCACTATTTAAGTACATGGTAGTGGGATTTGGCCTTTTCTGTCCCCCCTGGCGTTCAAACTCCTTCCTTCCCCCGTTGGCTATGGCTGAGATTGTGGCCTGGTGAGCGATACTCTTCGCCTTTGCCTTCACCTCCAACCATGCGGCCAGGTCTCTGAGAGCATAGGTGCTTCTCGAGCCCTCTTTCAGGATGCCCTTGTTCAAACAATGTTCAATGAAACTGTCTCTGAGGTATACTGGAAGCTTGCTAAGAAGCCTGTCCACATGGGAGCCACATTTCAGCTCGTTCCCATCTTCTCCTTCAACAGATTGGAGCATTGAGGTCAGGGATTGGACAGCCAGGGAGAACTCTTGGAAGGCAGCATGGTCTCCCATTTTAATTGGAGACGTGTTCAGAATGTTGTTTAGTTCATTCTGGACTAGCTGGCGTGGCTCACCATATCTCGCCTTCAGGGCCTGGAGAGCAGCAGTGTATGGTGTTGCGGAGTGCATAAAAGATTGGGCCAATCTGTATGCACTAGGAAACCGCAAATGATCCATTAGTACTTGGTATTTGTAGCGTTCTGACAGATGACTGTGAATACCCAGTAGGCTCTCCAATGCCATTTCCAAAAGGGCAAATTCACTCTCCTTTCCGCTCTCAAAGTATGGCAGTTTGGGTCTGGGAATTCCATAGGCTGAGGCTACTAGAAGTTTCATAATATTGGCTCCCTCTTCTGGTTGCGTGAAGGATAAACCCGGGACTTCTGATGAGCCCACTGTGGCCTCATTGGGCCGGTCCCCTACTGTCCCAGACCCTCCATTGGTGGCAGACGGAATTGGGTGAGAGCCCTCCCACCTGATGTTTGAGGACTGGCCTGGTCCTGGACGAGAGGAACGATTTGCCGTGGTTGGTAATTGGCGGAAAGGCGAAGGAGTGATGCTTTGTCCACATGGAGGAATGCTAACTTGTGTCACTGGCATAGAGGGCGTTGGTGGAGCGGCCTGTCCCCCGTGCTCCATGTTGGCTGTTGACCCCGGAGCCTCCGGGGATTGTGTGCCATGCTGTACCAGAGGGGCAGATTGGGAAAGAAAGGCAGACAGGTCAGGTCCATGTGGAGGGGTGGTCAGGTCAACTCCCTGTTCGTTCCTCTCCAGGAAGGATGAGACCATCCGTGCCTCCTCCAATTCCCTTCTGGCTTGACGGTGCCGTCGCTGCTGTGCCAGGTCCTTGGCAATGAATTCCCATTCCTGTAGAGCACTACGGGCCTGCACATCCAATAGGTGACATCGTTCATCAGCCTGTCGTTCCTCCTCAATCTGACGCTCAATTTCCTCCAAAGCTAATAGTTTCATCCTCTCTTGTAGGACAGCGGTCTGTGAATCGCTGAGGGCTAGTGAATGGCGGCTGCCATGGCCACTTCCAAAGGGGTATCCACTGGTCGAACTCCCACTCCGTCTAGAGTGCCTCGACGATTTCCCTTTAGTTAAGGAGTGAGCGGAGCCTGCCTCAGGAAGCTGGTTGACCTGTGCTGTGGGACTCACCTCCATGGGTTCTTCCTGTAGACCACTTTCCTGCTCCAACGCAGTTTCCGGTGCTTGGCTCAGAGGAGATGGTTGATGGCTGAAACGTACAGTTGATCCATCACCACCTTGAGCTCTAGTGGGCTTGCCCTTTGATGTCGAAATCTCGACCACATAATCCTTAAGATAACCAGGTACTTGCCTGGTTCTTCTAGTGCTGCTGGTGGTTGAGGATGAAGCCTTTGTTGCTTTAGGCTTAGCTCCTGGATATTTCCTTTGTTCCAAGACCTTTCCCTCAGCTGCTCTCTCTTCCTCTCTTCTTCCTTCCAGTGGAGACAATTCTTCCCTCTCCTCCATTTCACCTGTCTTTGGTTCAGTCATCATCCGGTTCGAAGGACCATTGAAAGATTAGTGGAATCTGTGTGGGTAGCTGGACAGGTAGGATGACTGACAGTGAAGGTGACAGAAAAATGGATGAGACTGAGGCAGGAATTCCTTTAACCATAAATTGGTATATTTACTGAGTAGTCTGTGCTGCATAACAAAGGAAACAAAATAACATGTATACAATCAAATTCATAATCACAAAGATCAAATCATAACAATTGTTCATTATTAACATAATTAGGGAATTCAACAATCCAGTTCATTAAGAAGTCAATAGTAATCACCCGTAAGTCATTTAGGCTCTTAACTATTTATCATAAATCATGAAATAAATACAAACAGTGAATGGTCATTCAATCTATAATCTCCTTTAGTTTGATATCAAAGTCGATCAGTTAGCAAACAATGACGTTTCTCATTTCACCCTTTCAATTGTCTTCATGTGTACATGTAATTCATTTAATTACATATTAACCATATCGATTGCATAATTGGCCTATGAGGATCCGTATGGCCGCGATCATTTACAATTCACAATATGTTTGAAGCGTGCGCTCCAAGCCGCGCTCCGCGATAATAACTACAAACAATAACTGATGGCCCACTCTCCCGATCGCAACAGATAGTTCAGATGAAAGGTAACAGAGTCGGTGGACTTACGTGGATTCATGGACGCACAGAACTTCTCAAGCAGACGGAGTTAAGGAAGAGAAAGCAGCGAGATCAGGCGATGCCGTTTTCCTCCTTTTATGTGGATGACATCTGTCGGTCATTGCCACCTGACCTAATTAAAGCGCTCTGGCCCAGCTGAGTAAGTGGCCATGAATTAAAGGATTATTCCACCAACTCCGTGGGCCTTTTCTGCCATCCTTCAGAGGAATCCGTCACCTGCTACACAGCATTATAGGTAATGTGTTGCTCCCTCTCCCTCCTATCCCTCTCTGCACTCCTATATCAAAACCCCACTCATCCCTTAACATCACACACACCTCTCACCCCCTCACCCCACACACACCTCACCCCCTCAGCCCACACACACCTCTCACCCCCTCAGCCCACACACCTCTCACCCCCTCAGCCCACACACCTCTCACCCCCTCAGCCCAAACGCACCTCTCACCCCCTCAGCCCAAACACACCTCTCACCCCCTCAGCCCACAAACACACCTCTCACCCCCTCAGCCCACACACACCTCACCCCCTCAGCCCAAACACACCTCACCCCCTCAGCCCACACACACCTCACCCCCTCAGCCCAAACACACCTCTCACCCCCTCAGCCCACACACACCTCACCCCCTCAGCCCACACACACCTCACCCCCTCAGCCCAAACACACCTCACCCCCTCAGCCCACACACACCTCACCCCCTCAGCCCAAACACACCTCACCCCCTCAGCCCACACACACCTCACCCCCTCAGCCCAAACACACCTCTCACCCCCTCAGCCCACACACACCTCACCCCCTCAGCCCACACACCTCTCACCCCCTCAGCCCAAACACACCTCTCAGCCCAAACACACCTCTCACCCCCTCAGCCCACAAACACACCTCACCCCCTCAGCCCAAACACACCTCTCACCCCCTCAGCCCACAAACACACCTCTCACCCCCTCAGCCCACACACACCTCACCCCCTCAGCCCACAAACACACCTCACCCCCTCAGCTCACACACACCTCTCACCCCCTCAGCCCAAACACACCTCACCCCCTCAGCCCACAAACACACCTCACCCGCTCAGCCCAAACATACCTCTCACCCCCTCAGCCCAAACACACCTCTCACCCCCTCAGCCCACAAACACACCTCTCACCCCCTCAGCCCACACACACCTCTCACCTCTCAGCCCAAACACACCTCTCACCCCCTCAGCCCACACACACCTCACCCCCTCAGCCCACACATACCTCTCACCCCCTCAGCCCAAACACACCTCTCACCCCCTCAGCCCACACACACCTCACCCCCTCAGCCCACAAACACACCTCTCACCCCCTCAGCCCACACACACCTCACCCCCTCAGCCCACAAACACACCTCACCCCCTCAGCCCAAACACACCTCTCACCCTCTCAGCCCAAACACACCTCTCACCCGCTCAGCCCAAACATACCTCTCACCCCCTCAGCCCAAACACACCTCTCACCCCCTCAGCCCACAAACACACCTCACCCCCTCAGCCCAAACACACCTCTCACCCTCTCAGCCCAAACACACCTCTCACCCCCTCAGCCCACACACACCTCTCACCCTCTCAGCCCACACACACCTCACCCCCTCAGCCCACAAACACACCTCTCACCCCCTCAGCCCAAACACACCTCTCACCCCCTCAGCCCAAACACACCTCTCACCCCCTCAGCCCACACACACCTCTCACCCCCTCAGCCCAAACACACCTCTCACCCCCTCAGCCCACACACACCCCTCACCCCCTCAGCCCAAACACACCTCTCAGCCCAAACACACCTCTCACCCCCTCAGCCCACAAACACACCTCTCACCCTCTCAGCCCAAACACACCTCTCACCCCCTCAGCCCACAAACACACCTCTCACCCCCTCAGCCAACACACACCTCACCCCCTCAGCCCACAAACACACCTCACCCCCTCAGCCCACACACACCTCTCACCCCCTCAGCCCAAACACACCTCTCAGCCCAAACACACCTCTCACCCCCTCAGCCCACAAACACACCTCACCCCCTCAGCCCACACACACATCTCACCCCCTCAGCCCACACACACCTCTCACCCCCTCAGCCCAAACACACCTCTCAGCCCAAACACACCTCACCCCCTCAGCCCACAAACACACCTCACCCCCTCAGCCCAAACACACCTCTCACCCCCTCAGCCCACACACACATCTCACCCCCTCAGCCCACACACACCTCTCACCCCCTCAGCCCAAACACACCTCTCAGCCCAAACACACCTCACCCCCTCAGCCCACAAACACACCTCACCCCCTCAGCCCACACACACCTCTCACCCCCTCAGCCCAAACACACCTCTCAGCCCAAACACACCTCTCACCCCCTCAGCCCAAACACACCTCTCAGCCCAAACACACCTCTCACCCCCTCAGCCCACAAACACACCTCTCACCCCCTCAGCCCACACACACCTCACCCCCTCAGCCCACAAACACACCTCTCACCCCCTCAGCCCACAAACACAACTCTCACCCCCCCAGCCCAAACACACCTCACCCCCTCAGCCCAAACACACCTCTCACCCCCTCAGCCCAAACGCACCTCACCCCCTCAGCCCACAAACACACCTCTCACCCCCTCAGCCCAAACGCACCTCACCCCCTCAGCACACAAACACACCTCTCACCCCCTCAGCCCACAAACACACCGCTCACCCCCTCAGCCCAGACACACAGGTCGTCTCATCCACATTATGGCCAGAGGTGGTGAAACTTAACAGGTGTCTTAACTGCTATTTGCTACTGTATATTAATCAGCAGTGCACCTATCTGTCTACAGATGGGCCTTGGTCCCTTGAATGACCTTAAGATCCCATTGAGTCATCACATCGGTATATGGTATGATATGTGTCACACAATATGGCATTTTGTCCTGAATATTGCCATGCTAAACCTCTACTCTATTTAAAGGATCCTCTTCTAGACTACAGATCATTCATCATGCATGGAGAGACCCTAGTTAAATAAAGGTTAAATAAAATAAATATGCTGGGTTTGCATCCCAAATAATACCCCATTCCCTACATAGTGCACTACTTTCAACCACAGATTTGAGATCCTGAATTTGTCTAATAGAAACTCTCGTTTGCAACTGTTGGATTAATGATTACACACTAAATCAGCTAGATGCAGGCAAGAGTGTGCAAGGCGGTATTGAATGTGTCACTTTCTGTCCATGTGTCACTGTCTGTCATCTCAAATTTTTCTCTTGACTTGTGTGCACCTACTGTACGTTGTAAACTTTCATTCATAGGCTCGGTTGAAGCAACCTCATGATTGGTATTGGGAAAATACTACTACATGAGTATCATGTAATAGCCTAAACCTATCAATGTTACATTGAACTAGGTGAATGGAATATGAATGAGAGTCGTCCAATATGCTGTAATATAAATAAGGCCATGCTCATGAAAAAAATATATTGTCCTCCCTCATCATAAACGGCACTGACCGCCACTGGCACTAATATAATGAAAGTCAAAACCTGTCAGTCTCCTGCAATAGGGAAGAGGACATTGTGACAGATTACAATACAGTGTATACCAACTGTCATGACGTGGCCCTTTCTGGGTATAGATCGTGGCATCCCCCTCTCTCTCTCCTACACCCAGGTTCTGTTATCTCAGGTCGGGAATTCCTAGAGGAGACTCTCTCCCCCCCGGCCATGCAGTATAGAGAGAGAGAGTTTCACAGTAGAACAAATGAACATCTTCTACATCACAGAATTTGAGAACTGAACAATATCCATGTTTTGGAGAATGTGTAAACGGTCGGTGGAGAAGCCAACTACGACCCGGTCCGTTTTGTTTCATGTTTGTGACCTCATGAAAGACAATACAGCCACATTACCATATTTCTATTTATACAGGTGCCTCCGTTATGAGGTTTGCATCTAATTCTTGTATAAAATGAATGAGTAAAGATGAAACTATTTGTGAAATGATGTAAGGTGATGTTAAACCTTTAATGAAAGAGAATTGTATTCCCTTTAAAGTTTAACCAAGTCATTGGCCCGCCCCCGTGAGCACAGACATGATCTGGCATCATGGAACAGCCCTTTTCTACTCTTACGAATAAAACCCCCACCTGAAGAAATCCTCTTCAGACAACGCGTACCTCGATGGACACCGAGGGGGCACAGGTTGAGCTAGAAATGATGTCAACCTGGGATGCGAAGACCGACAACCGCCGAAACAGCTATTCTATGAGAATATTTCTGAATGGTACTCTGAAGTATCCATTCTAACCACGAAAGACTTTTGAATTTCAGGGAGGCAGAGAGACAGACGATTCCAACAGAGATCACGACTACACACTGGGCATAAATATATATATTGATTGCAATTATTCCCGAATGAGTCAGCGTTCATGTGCAAAGGATTAACATTTCAATTCATATAATTATCAACTGTGTAGTGACTCCTTCTGTTCTTTCCTGCCTTTTCAGTCCACACCCACTTACCTTTGTCCACCAAACCATCATATCGGCTTAGCCCACTAGGGAACCTCTCCTATCATTTCCTTGTAGATAAATGATTAAGACAATTGATGTATGGATGATTCATAGTAAAGGCTGGGTTCGTGCAGATAACCAACAATTTACGATGTTTGGAATGAGACTAACGTGAGGTAAAGAATAATTCATTAATAAGAAGACTAATTGATCAGATATTAAAATATCTGAAGAGTTATATTAGAAAAATTATAACATTGTAATCTGAAGATTTTCCTTGGTGCCACAACTTCCTAGTTCATTACATTTACGTGATTAGTTTAATCACGTCATAATAATTACAGAGAATTGATTTGATAAAAAACAGTCTTCACTTTAATGATGCCAAAGACACGACACAACGTACTTAAGGATAATTTAATTACGTAGCACTGTAAACTCTATTATTTTGAAATAATATATCTACTCATATTTTCTAATTCAGATAAAAAAAATATTCCCAGTTACATTAGCGTTTTATTTATATTGCGGAGGGTGACATACTGAAGCAGTAGATCTCCTTTCAATAGTTCAAATTGTGTCCTGCAGGTCATCTTTATGTTATTGGGGGGAAAAAAGCATTTTCATCTTTAAAATGGTTAAAATGTGATCTTTAAAATGTATTTTCAGAGACTACCTCTACACTGCCAGACATTATGTTTAATGAACTGATAACCAACGCCTGATTACAGACCAATTGTTCATTAATGACTTGTAGATAACTTTGTGTTATATTTGATCGGTCAATATACTACATATTGTCTGGGACATTAAGGCCTAGCGCTAAGGCAATAGCAGACACTGGCATAGCACCAAGGTAAAATTAGTTTTATAAAGGATGTTCGGCGGCTATTCGGTTTTCTCTCATCAATAGCTATTGAACCAAGCATGCCATGACTATGAAGATGGTATATTCTGAATGGCGTGGAAGGAGAAAAATCCACCCAATTTTTTTATAATAAGATTTCAGATTTTAATCCTCACTATCTCTTACACAAAGCGCCCCATGACTATGATAATGATATATTGTGAATCAGGGTAAGATCCACTGCTTTTTTTGGCGGGGGGGGGGGGGGGGGGGATTCAATCTTAAATATCTTCAATAGCTCTTAAACAAAGCGTGTCATGACTACTAAAATTATATATTCTGGATGGACAAAAATCCACGACTTCCGTGTTTTTGAAATGTATTAGGATTTTTTTGTTGCTTTCATTCTTCAATGAATCTTCTTCAATCAATTTCTTTTGCTCTTTGACAAAGTGTGCCATGACTATGAAAATGACAAAAATCCACTTTTTTTTAGAAGAACAACATTTTTTCAGACTAAAATCTTACAATCTTGCCATGACTATTAAAATTGCCATGACTATGAAAATGAAAGATAAGGCTGGACAAAATCCACTTATTTTTTGTTGTTGAAATTTGAACATTTATAAATTTCATAAAATTTATAATTTTCATAAAACTTATAATTTTCATAAAATGTATAATTTTCATAGACATAGCACGCTTTGTGTAGGAGCTATTGAAGAGGGAAAACCACCCTAAAAAAAGAACATCTACATGTCAACATCCTCCCCTGATTCCGAATATATCGTTTTCATGGTCATGGCACGTTTTGTGTAAGAGCTATTGAAGAATGAAAACTTTTTTCCCGTTTTAATAAATCACATTTAAACAAATTAAAAGGATTTTTGTCCATCCTCCCTCGATTCACAATATGATTTTTATAGTCATGGCACGCTTTGTCTAAGACAGGCCTGGGTAATTCCAGTCCTCGAGGGCCTGATTGGTGTCTCACTTTTGCCCCAATCCCAGCTAACACACCTGACTCCAATAATCAACTAATCATGATCTTAAGTTAAAAATGCAATTAGTTTAAATCAGGTGTGTTAGCTAGGGATGGGGGGGAAAGTGTGACACCAAGCAGAGCTATTGACAATTGAAAGCTAAATTAATTAAGTTTAACAACCTAAAAAAAAAATATTTTGATTTTTGTCCATCCTCCCCTGATTCAAAATATATCATTTTCAGAGTCAAGTCAGGCTGGGTTCAATAGCTATTGACAAGAGAACTGAATATCCACCAAATATCCAATATAAAACCAATTTGACCTTCACTTCACATAGCTAATGTTTTGGAGGTGTATCTGCTTGGATCTGTCAAATCGTTAAGTAGCTGTGCTTGATCATTGTCAGGAAGCCAAACCCGTCCAATTCACGTAAGTTTAGAATGAGCAAGTGTAGGCTATAGGTCAGGGATATTCAACTCTTACTATGCTGGTTTATTGTTCTACCTGATTTGCATACACCTGGTGATCTAGGTCTGAATCATTCCCTGATTAGAGGGGAACAATGGAAAAAAAACAGTGGAACTGACTTCAATGTCCAGAGTCGAATGTGAGGGCTATAGGCCTGTATAAATATTGACACTAAGATTGAAAATCATTAAACAAAAATAATGAATATTTCTGTCAGCTTAATCAAGGTGTAGATTACATCTCACATTCTGCATGGGATTCATCGTAAGGTTCCGTGCAGCCAATGTCAATGTCCGCTTTAGGTATAGTGTCAGGAGCCGCTTGTGGATTTGACAGCTCTAAGGCAGATCCACCTCCGACACCACCAAAACAACCACTGTTGTCGGCTACAGCGGATCTGATTGAATAGAGCCCTAACTTTTTTTCATTTTTTTCATATGTTGATTGCCATGTTCTTGTGGAATGCTGTTATTAAATAACTTTGGCGAAGGCAAGCTAGTCTACATAGTTTCCATGGAAACATGGGACATTTTGATAAGATAATGCAAACGGTCCAGCATATAATACAGTGTTGCTCTGACAAGCGATGTCATTTGTTGAGTACTGAGGGTGAGTGGGGTATGTTGAGCTATTCTTAACATTCAGCATCACTACGTTAAGGGAAATACAGTATTCCTTCTAATGAAGATATTTATGTAAACATAACCGTTTTGAAAACATAACTTGTCCCCCAAAAAACGCAACTTACCCTGGGTGTGGGGTAAACTGAGCATAGGGACACATTTCTAACACCTAGGACTTTTTTAAAACACAGCATCAGCTCAGGCCCTGGTGTAACCTCATATCCCAGCAAAAATGCCTTGCATTACGCTTGGAAGAAAACACTTCAATTATGGCCTATAGGGAGGCAAATCAAATCAAATTTCAAATCAAATGTATTTATAAAGCCCTTCTTACATCAGCTGATATCTCAAAGTGCTGTACAGAAACCCAGCCTAAAACCCAAACAGCAAGCAATGCAGGTGTAGAAGCACGGTGGCTAGGAAAAACTCCCTAGAAAGGCCAAAATCTAGGAAGAAACCTAGAGAGGAACCAGGCTATGAGGGGTGGCCAGTCCTCTTCTGGCTGTGCGGGGTGGAGATTATAACAGAACATGGCCAAGATGTTTAAATTTTCATAAATGACCAGCATGGTCAAATAATAGTAATCACAGTGAACAGGTCAGGGTTCCATAGCCGCAGGCAGAACAGTTGAAACTGGAGCAGCAGCACGGCCAGGTGGACTGGGGACAACAAGGAGTCATCATGCCAGGTAGTCCTGAGGCATGGTCCTAGGGCTCAGGTCCTCCGAGAGAGAGAGAGAAAGAAAGAAAGAAAGAAAGAAAGAAAGAAAGAAAGAAAGAAAGAAAGAAAGAAAGAAAGAAAGAATTAGAGAGAGCATACTTAAATTCACACAGGACACCGGATAAGACAGGAGAAATACTCCAGATATAACAGACTGGCCTTAGCCCCCCGACACATAAACTACTGCAGCATAAATACTGGAGGCTGAGACAGGAGGGGTCAGGAGACACTGTGGCCCCATCCGATGATACCCCCGGACAGGGCCAAACAGGCAGGATATAACCCCACCCACTTTGCCAAAGCACAGCCCCCACACCACTAGAGGGATTTCTTCAACCACCAACTTACCATCCTGAGACAAGACCGAGTATAGCCCACAAAGATCTCCGCCACGGCACAACCCAAGGGGGGGTGCCAACCCAGACAGGAAGACCACGTCAGTGACTCAACCCACTCAAATCCAACTGAGGAAGGCATTTTTCATAATTTGTACCTGACTAGTCACACAAATGGGAGGTGTCTTCAAAATAGTATGCATATTATACATAAAATTGTCAAAATGTGATCATCATTTGTATGCGGTATATTGATTAGCCATTGGCTCAACTTGCCACACAGCTACAAGGATGCACATTCACGCTATGTTTAGGACCTCATATTGAAGCTTATAGAGACCCCAACTAATGTATTAAACAATCTTAAAACTACAATGCCTTCATGAAGTATTCACACCCGTTGACTTTTTCCACATTTTGTTGTGTTACAAAGTGGGATTAAAATGTATTTAATTGTCATTTTTTTGTCAACGATCTACACAAAATAATCTATAATGTCAAAGTGGAAGAGAAATGTGAATATTTTAATGTTTTTGTATGGTAATTAAAACACTACTATATCTTGACTAGATAAGTATTCAACCCCCTGAGTCAATACACGTTAGAATCACCTTCGACAGCGATTACAGCTGTGAGTCTTTTTGGGTAAGTCTCTAAGAGCTTTGCACAACTGGATTGTACAATATTTGCCCATTTATTATTTTTAAAATACTTCAAGCTCTGTCAAGTTGATTGTTGATCATTGCTATACAGCCATTTTCAAGTCTTGCCATCTATTTTCAAGCTGATTTAAGTCGAAACGGTAACTAGGCCACTCAGGAACATTCAATGTCTTCTTGGTAAGTAACGCCAGTTTATATTTGGCCTCGTGTTTTATGTTATTGTCCTGCTGAAAGGTGAATTCCTCTCCCAGTGTCTGTTGGAAAGCTGAACCAGGTTTTCCTCTAGGATTTTGCCTGTGCTTAGCTCTCTTTTTATCCTAAAAAAAACTCCCTAGTCCTTGCCGATGACAACCATACCCATAACATAATGCAGCCACCACCATGCTTGAAAATTTGAAGAGTGGTTCTCAGTGATGTGTTCTGTTGGATTTGCCCCAAACATAATGCTTTGTATTCAGGACAGAACATGCATTTCTTTGCCACATTTTTTTGCATTATTACTTTAGTGCCTAATTGCAAACAGGATACATGTTTTGGAATATGTTTATTCTGTACAGGCTTCCTTATTTCACACTGTCATGCAGGTTAGTATTGTGGAGTAACTCCAACGTTGTTGATCCATCCTCAGTTTTCTCCTATCACAGCCATTACACTCTGTAACTGTTTTAAAATCATCATTGGCCTCATGGTGAAATTCTTGAGCGGTTTCCTTCCTCTCCGGCAACTGAGTTAGGAAGGACGCCTGTATCTTTGTAGTAACTGGGTGCATTGATATACCATCCAAAGTGTAATTAATAACTTCACCATGCTCAAAGGGATATTCAGTATCTGCCTCTTTTTTTTTTACCCATCTACCAATAGGTGCCCTTCTTCGTGAGCCATTGGGAAACCTCTCTGGTCTTTGACTGTGCTTGAAATTCACTACTCGACTGAGGGTCCTTACAGACCTTGACTGACGGACCTTACCGTATATGTGAGGTACAGAGATGGAGTAGTCATTCACAAATTTTGTTAACCACTATTATTGCACACAGAGGGAATCCATGTAACGTATTATGTGACTTGTTAAGCAAAAATGTTACTCTTGAACTTATTTAGACTTGCCATAACAAATGGGTTGAATACTTATTGACTGATGACATTTTAGCTTTTAACTTTTTATTAATTTGTAAACATTTCTAAAAACAAAATTCCACTGTTACATTATGGGGTATTGTGTGTATGTCAGTGCCAAAAAATCTCAATTTAATACATTTTTAATTCAACAAAATGTGTGAAAAGTTAAGGGGTATGAATACTTTCTGAAGGCACTGTGTCTACTTTGGTTTAGCATCATGAAACCCATAACACAATACATTTATTTGACTTTGTTCATATCACATTTTTGTTGTACCTTACTTGCTTACCACTTTTTCCATGTGGTTTCTTCCTTCGCAGACCCCATGAAATAATGACCTCTTCATATAAATATTTGGTCACAGGATTCATTTTGTGTATGGTTTCCTAGAAATAAATTGTGTGTTAACTAACCCATTGGCACAACTTACCTCACTCTCCCCTACATATACAGTATGTATAGAAAATGAAGTTATATTTACATGTGAAAAAAACTAACATGGAACACACTTTGGAATATTATTCCACTGTTAATGTTTTTGTTAATTTGTCCCTTTGACTATATGATGATATACAAATATGTTATTTTTTTTCAATTACGAAACAAGGGTGATGGTGACTCAGACTTGTATCAGCTATTTCCCAAGATTAGATAATTAGACAATGACTGTTCATTAACATTGTTCCAAAGCATATTTACTTATGCTACTAATGCGTTTTATGTTTGTAACCATTGCACACTTTTCTTATCTGAAGTTCTGTTATCTTCTGTGTTCCAAATGGCACCCTATTCCCTATATAGTGCACCACTTTAGACCAGAGCCCTATGGCACCCTATTCCATATATAGTGCACTGCTTTTGACCAGAGGCATATGGGTCCTGTTCAAAAGTAGTGGACTATGTTGG
Organism: Salvelinus alpinus; assembly: GCF_045679555.1. NCBI lineage: Eukaryota > Metazoa > Chordata > Actinopteri > Salmoniformes > Salmonidae > Salvelinus > Salvelinus alpinus. The sequence goes on along the minus strand of NC_092102.1, from coordinate 47,148,305 downwards.
TGATAGCGTGACATTTTGAGACGTACAAATTGTGTGATATTGTTTGCTAAGGGAAGGCATGGCATGACATGGTCAATTGGCTGTGGATTTGAGTCTTTACTGGCTGTGGATTGGGTCCTGGTGTACAGGATAACTGTATATAAGGCCTTGGTTCTCCTACTCTAACTTCACTCCCTGAATCCAAGAAGAACTAGAAGCACCCATGATGAAGTGGGCTATCGTCCTGTGTGCCCTAGTGGCCCTCTCCGAGTGTCATACCAGGTAAGTCCTGTTCCTCTCCGAGTGTCACACCAAGTAAGTCCTGTCCTCTCCGAGTGTCATACCAAGCAAGTCCTGTAATTTTCTTTTTTGTCTGTATATTCTGTTTGTTGTCACCAGGTCAAATTCCTAGTACATGTAATTGTCGAATAACGGTGATTCTGATTTTGATTGTGTGTTTTCAGGATTTCTCTGATCAAGGGGAAAACTGCCAGAGAAACCCTGATGGAGAAAGGTATATGGGAGGAGACTAGGCAGAAGTTCCCCTACAACCCTATGGCCAAGTTCAACCAGACTGGTGCAAATGAGGCAATGACCAACGATGCTGATGTAAGGCAGAGTCAGGAGCAGTATGGTCATATTCTGCATTAGCCTGGTGACTGATCTTTTTTGTGCTGTACAGCCAATGGCCATGGGAGTTATATACCATTATATACAACAGATTTGGTACCAGGCTAGTCTACAAAGGCTATATTGTAGGATCCTTCTGATTTATACTGAACAAAAATGTAGATGCGTCATGTAACAACTTCAAAGATTTTACTGAGTTACAGTTCATATAAGGAAATTTGTCAATTGAAATAAATGCATTAGACTTTAATCTATGAATTTCACATGACTGGGAATACAGATAAACATCTGTTGGTCACAGATATCATTTTTTTTTAAAGGTATGTGCGTGTATCAGGAAACCAGCCAGTATCTGGTGTGACCACCATTTTCCTAATGCAGCGCGACTCATCTCCTTTGCATAAAGTTGATCAGGCTGTTGATTGTGGCCAGTGGAAGGTTGTTGTCCCACTCCTCTTCATTGGCTGTGCGAAGTTGCTGGATATTGTCGGGAACTGGAACACGCTGTCGTACACATTGATCCAGAGCATCCCAAACATGCTCAATGGGTGATATGTCTGGTGAGTATGCAGGCCATTGAAGAACAGGGACATTTTCAGCTTCCAGGAATTGTGTGCAGATCCTTGTGACATGGGGCTGTGCATTATCAAGCTGAAACATGAGGTTATGGCGCCGGATGAATGGCACGACAATGGGCCTTAGGATCTCTTCACGGTATCTCTGTGCATTCAAATTGTCATCCATAAAATGCAATTGTGTTCGTTGTTCGTAGCTTATGCCTGCCCATACCATAACTCCACTGGCACCATGGGGCAGTCTGTTCACAACGTTGGCATCAGCAAACCGCTCACTCATATGACGCCATACAGGTGGTCTATAGTTGTGAGGCCGGTTGGATGTACTGCCAAATTCTCTAAAACGATGTTGGAGGAGACTTATGGTAGAGAAATTAACATTAAATTCTCTTGCAACAGCTCTGGTTGACATTCCTGCAATCGGCATGCCAATTGCATGCCGATCCTCAACAAGAGGGCCCCTCAGGGGTGTCTGCTCAGTCCCCTCCTGTACTCCCTGTCCACTCATGACTGCACGGCCAGGTACGACTCCAACACCACCATTAAGTTTGCTGATGACACAACAGTGGTAGGCCTGATCACCGAAAATTATGAGACAGCCTACAGGGAGGAGGTCAGAGACCTGACAGTGTGGTGCAAGGACAACAACCTCTCCCTCAACGTGGTCAAGACAAAGGAGATGATTGTGGATTACAGGAAAAGGAGGACCGAGCACGCCCCCATTCTCATCGAATGTGCTGTAGTGGAGCAGGTTGAGAGCTTCAAGTTCATTGGCGTCCACTTCACCAACAAACTAACATGGTCCAAGCACATCAATACAGCCGTGAAGAGGGCACGACAAAACCTATTCCCCCTCAGGAGACTGAAAAGATTTGGGATGGGTCCTCAGATCCTCAAAAGATTTTACAGCTGCACCATCGAGAGCAGCCTGACGGGTTGCACCACTGCCTGTTATGGCAACTGCTCGGCCTCCGATCACAAGGCGCTACAGAGCATAGTGCGTACGGCCCAGTACATCACCGGGGCCAAGCTTCCTGCCATCCAGGACCTCTATACCAGGTGGTGTCAGAGGAAGGCCCTAAAAATTGTCATAGACTCCAGCCACCCTAGTCATAGACTGTTCACTCTGCTACTGCACGGCAAGCGGTACTGGAGTGCCAAGTCTAGGTCCAAGAGGTTTCTAAACAGCTTCTACCCCCAAGCCATAAGACTCCTGAACAGCTAATCAAATGGCTATCCAGACCGTTTGCATTGCCCCCCTCCTACGCTGCTGCTACTCTGTTATTATCTATGCATAGCCACTTTAATAACTCTACCTACATGTACATAATTACCTCAATTACCTCAACACCGATACCCCCCACACATTGACACATTGACTCTGTACCGGTACCCCCTGTATATAGCCACCACATTGACACATTGACTCTGTACAGGTACCCCCTGTATATAGCCTCCACATTGACTCTGTACCGGTACCCCCTGTATATAGCCTCCACATTGACTCTGTACCGGTACCCCCTGTATATAGCCTCCACATTGACTCTGTACCAGTGCCCCCTGTATATAGCCTCCACATTGACTCTGTACCGGTACCCCCTGTATATAGCCTCCACATTGACTCTGTACCAGTGCCCCCTGTATATAGCCCCGCTATTGTTATTTACTGCTACTCTTTAATTATTTGTTATTATTTTCTGGTGTTTTCTTAAAACTGCATTGTTGGTTAAGGGCTTGTAAGTAAGCATTTCACTGTAAGGTCTACACCTGTTGTATTTGGTGCATGTGACAAATAACATTTGATATGATTTGATGCTCCCTCAACTTGAGTCATCTGTGGCATTGTGTTGTGTGACAAAACTGCACATTTTAGAGTGGCCTTTTATTGTCCCCAGCATAAGGTGCACCTGTGTAATGATCATACTGTTTAATCAGCTTCTTGATATGCCACACCTGTCAGGTGGATGGATTATCTTGGCAAACGAGGGTCTTCTGGGTCTTCACCTGAGCCTTGACACATGTAGGTAGGGGTAAAGTGACTGTGCATAGATAATAAACAGCGAGTAGCAGCAGTGTACAAACGGGGGGGGGGGGGGGTCTGATTGAAACATGTAGGTATTACAAAACTCGGTCAGGGAGAGGTTGAAAATGTCAGTGAAGACACTTGCCAGTTGGTCCGCCCATGTCTGAGTACACGTCCTGGTAATCGGCCCCGCGGCCTTGTGAATGTTGACCTGTAAACGTCTTGCTCACATCGGCTCACATCTGTATAAAAGACTGTTCAGTATATCTACATACCAGACCAACGACTGTTCAGTTCATACTGCAGTACTCTTGACTTACAGTAAATCTCTGTTTCACCGTCTCCCTGCAGTTGTCCTACTATGGCGTGATTTCCATTGGAACCCCTCCCCAGTCCTTCAAGGTCATCTTTGACACTGGTTCCTCCAACCTGTGGGTTCCCTCTGTCTACTGCTCCAGTCAGGCCTGCCGTGAGTATACTCCAGGGGTCTGGGTAGTCTCTCTGGATAGTCTCTCTAGGTAGTCTCACAGTGTAGTCTCTGAGTTCTCTCTCTGAGTCGTCCCTTGTGACAGTGTTGCACAAACAGTGTCATATTAAGTACCTAGCCAGAGAATGGGAGACTTGGTTATGGGTTGAGGTTCGTGTCTGAGGGGAGTACCTTGAGGTTTACTGCATAAGGGTGTTGGCTCGACACAATAAAACATGAAATTGGACAAATGTATTTAAATATTTTCCCCTTTACAGTGTGTATTGCAGAGAATAACTCAATGTTTGAAATACCAATGAATCAATTAATGAATGTTCGGTTTTGCAATGGTATGGTATGTGCTTGATCTGTAATAAACATGTTCATGTTTTGAATAGAGAACCATGACAAATTCAATCCTGGATTGTCCAGCACCTTCAAGTGGGGAAGCAAGACTGTTTACATTCAGTATGGATCTGGCAGCATGACTGGAAAGCTGGCATACGACACTGTTTCGGTAAGTATTTGTGAATGTAGCTAGCTACCTATTATTGTCAGAAGCGTCATGCCCATAGGGGGCACGTGCCCTCTCAGATTTGTCCTGCTTCAATATATTTTTTTTAATAATAGCACTAGACTTCTTTTCCCTCCGTACTAGCACTGACTTTGCTGATGGGTACTTTATTGAGGAAAAAATGCCATGAATGAGAAGTGGTTGTTCCATTTAGCGATCTGAAGCCGAATGCACAAACTGCAAGTCACTTTGGATAAGAGTGTCTGCTAAATGACTAAAATGTTAATAATAACATATTTTTTCTTCTCTGTAATACTACTAGCCACACATTTTAGCCACACGTGTTATGAAGTTGGCTTTAGTTAGCCCAGATAGGTTCCCAACCTCAAAACTAGCTAATAAGAAGCCATTTCAGGCTATTAATCAAGTTAGAGTAGCTAGCTTGTCTAACTATCTTAGCTGGCATGCCTAATGGCAAGGTTGGCAGACTTTAGAAAAGCTAGCAATAACTAAATGTACTGAATAACACTCACATTCCTTTCAATCTTTTACCCAGATTTTAACAGAGATGCAGAGAAGCATATTTGGTTTCTTAAAAAATAATAACACCAGTTAGACAGCTTAGATATGCTGAAAAATATATATATATATATTTTTTCTTTTACATATAATTAAGCGTAATTATTATGGCTCTAGTTTGCTGGAAAAAAGCTGTTTCAGTTTTATTTTTTTTATTGCTAAATTATCCAATTTACGGACGGGGACCACCCCCCCCATTCCATCCTAATGTAATGACGCCCCTGATTATTGTGATATATTTTTCATTGACACTTCATACTGTACATTATATACAACCCCAAAATAATCTTAGTCACATTTTATGTCACATGATAATAAAAAACAAATATATATTAGTAACTGGCTCCAGTATAGTCAGCATAGAAATATAATTACTATTTTGGGTACACTCAATATGGCCGCCGGTCCACACATCACAAAACAATTGAATTGGAATATCCGTTCTAGTATTTCTATTTCCATGTTCCCCAGGTGCACTCAATATGGCAGACTCAATTTGGCCCATCACAGTACATTTGACTGAAATGGGGATAACCATTCTAGTGTAATTATATTTCTATGGAGCCAAGTGACTGACGTCTGCTGTTGTGTGTTTCCAGGTGGGAGGTATCTCTGTCACCCAGCAGATCTTTGGTGCCAGTGAGACCGAGGGTCCCTTCATGGCCTACATGGTTGCCGACGGTATCCTGGGCCTGGCTTTCCCCAACCTGGCAGCCTCTGGAGCCACACCAGTCTTTGACAACATGATGACGAATGGTCTCGTGGCCCAGTCCCTCTTCTCTGTCTACCTGAGCGGGTAACATAGTTACTATACAAATACGCCTGGACTGGAGGTGGCATTTGGATGGCGAGAGTGGCATTTTGTCTTAGTTGTGATATAAATATCTAAGTACCAGTGCATTGATAGTAAATACAATTAAACAATTGCTTTAATGCCTTTGAAGGAGAGGTGGCCACCATTTTTTTTTTAAAGTGTTGATAATTAAAACAACCTTTTTTGACCATTTCTCCTCGACCAATAGAAACTCAGCAGAGGGTAGCGTGTTGTCCTTCGGTGTCATCGAGCCTTCCTACTACACCGGACAAATCACCTGGATCCCCCTGTCCTCCGAGACCTATTGGCAGATCAACATGGACAGGTAGGTACACTAGTCCACACAGAGCCTATATCCATGTCCTATATATCGCCTTTACTCTCTACACAGAGAATTAAGTCCCTGTTCAACATGTTATCAACTTTTGGATCATCCCTTCATGCCACCTCCCATAACCTATAGACCAGGGGTGTCCAACTCATTCCATGGAGGACCTAGTGTCTGCGGTTTTTTGTTTTTCTTACTACTTTTTAGCTACTTTGCTACTACTTAGCATGTTAGCTAACTCTTCCCCTAACCTTAAACTTATTAGCTAACCCTTTCCCAAACCTCAACCATTTGACCTAACTCGTAAACTTAACCCTAACCCCTAACCCCTAGCCTAGCTAACGTTAGCCAGCTAGCTAACATTAGCCACCTAGCTAGAATTCATAACATATAATACGTTTGCAAATCTGTAAAATATAGTACGTTTAGCTATTTTTTTCTTTACATATAGTACATTCGGCAAATTCGTAACATATAATACGAATTGTAATTCGTAACATATCATACGAAATGGGTGATGGACATCCACAAATTAATACATACCATACAAAATGTAAAATATCATACTAAATGGAGTGTCTCAGTGTACTTCCAGTCTGGAGCCTTTGACTGAATCTTGCCGTGCACTTACCAAGTTCAAGTTCATTTGCTCATTTAAAAAACACAATAACAGCAAGAAATACATACAACAACAGTTAAATACAGCTAATATTTGTCCTTCCAGTGTTACCATCAACGGCAACACAGTGGCTTGCAATGGTGGTTGTCAGGCTATCATAGATACTGGCACCTCCCTGATCGTCGGTCCAACCGATGACATCAAAAACATGAACTACTGGGTCGGAGCCACCATCAACCAGTACGGATATGTGAGTGACACGCACGCACACGCAAACGCACACACCGACCGATACAGAGATGTGAGTCCAATTATAGGGTTTTTCAAACTACTGAGCCAAGCCGAGCCAACCCAAGCTGCCTGGCCTTGTTAACTGTTGGAACTAATTGTGTTGTTGGAACGTGTTGAACAAGTGTGAACAGCAAATATCTGCGCAAGCATATTTAGGTTGGAACCGGCATGGTATAAGTGTGTTTTGTTGTTGTTTTTCTCAAATCACCGGCTCCCCTTTCATTAACCACAGTATAAAGTATAAAGGGTGACGTTATTATTTCTCTCCTAGACCACCGTGAACTGCAACATCATTCCCAACATGCCCGAGGTGACCTTCACCCTCAACGGAAACACCTTCACCATCCCTGCCTCTGCCTACACCATCCAGGTAGAGTCTACTAAAAGACATGTTACATACAACCTATCACCTCCCAGGTAGAGTCTACTAAAATACATGTTACATACAACCTATCACCTCCCAGGTAGAGTCTACTAAAATACATGTTACATACAACCTATCACCTCTCAGGTAGAGTCTACTAAAAGACATGTTACATACAACCTATCACCTCTCAGGTAGAGTCTACTAAAAGACATGTTACATACAACCTATCACCTCTCAGGTAGAGTCTACTGAAAGACATGTTACATACAACCTATCACCTCTCAGGTAGAGTCTACTGAAAGACATGTTACATACAACCTATCACCTCTCAGGTAGAGTCTACTGAAAGACATGTTACATACAACCTATCACCTCCCAGGTAGAGTCTACTAAAAGACATGTTACATACAACCTATCACCTCCCAGGTAGAGTCTACTGAAAGACATGTTGTTGCATCAATCAAATTTAATCAAATGTAATTATAAAGCCCTTTTTACATAGGCTGATGTCACAAAGTGCTATACAGAAACCCATCCTAAAACCCCAAACAGCAAGCAATGCAGATGTAGAAGCATGGTGGCTAGGCAAACTCCCTCGAAAGGCAGGAACCTAGGATGAAACCTAGAAAGGAACCAGGCTCTGAGGGGTGGCCAGTCCTCTTCTGGCTGTGCCGGGCGGAGATTATAACAGTACATGGCCAAGATGTTCAAACGTTCATAGATGACCAGTAGGGCCAAATAATAATAATCACAGTGGTTTGTAGAGGGTGCAACAGGTCAGCACCTCAGGAGTAAATGTCAGTTGGCTTTTCATTGCCGATCATTCAGAGTTAGAGACAGCAGGTGCGGTAGAGAGGAGAGAGTCGAAAACAGCAGGTCCGGGACAAGGTAGCACATCCGGTGAACAGGTCAGGGTTCCATAGCCGCAGGCAGAACAGTTGAAACTGGAGCAGCAGCACGACCAGGTGGACTGGGGAGAGCAAGAAGTCATGAGGCCAGGTAGTCCTGAGGCATGGACCTAGGGCTCAGGTCCTCCGAGAGAAAGAGAAAGAGAGCGAGAAAGAGAGAAAGAAAGAGAATGAGATGGAGCATACTTAAATTCACACAGGACACCGGATAAGACAGGAGAAATACTCCAGATATATCAGACTGACCCTAGCCCCCTGACACAAACTATTGCAGCATAATTACTGTAGGCTGAGACAGGAGGGGTCGGGAGACACTGTGGCACCGTCCGACTATACCCCCGGACAGGGCCAACCAGGCAGGATATAACCCCATCCACTTTGCCAAAGCACAGCCCCCACACCACCAGCGGGATATCTTCAACCACCAACTTACTATCCTGTGACAAGGCCGAGTATAACCCACGGCATGAACCCGAGGGGGGGCCAACCCGGACAGGAAGATCACGTCAGAGACTCAACCCACTCAGTCCCCTCCTAGGGACTGCATGGAAGAGCACCAGTAAGCCAGTGACTCAACCCTCGTAATAGGGTTAGAGGCAGAGAATCCCAGTGGAGAGAGGGGAACCGGCCAAGCAGAGATAGCAAGGGTGGTTCGTCGCTCCAGTGCCTTTCCGTTCACCTTCACAGCCCTGGGCCAGACTACACTCCATCATCGGACCTACTGAAGAGATAAGTCTTCAAGAAACACTTAAAGGTTGAGGTTGAGACCGAGTCTGCATCTCTCACATGGATAGGCAGACCATTCCATAAAAATTTAGCTCTATAGGAGAAAGCCCTGTCTCCAGCTGTTTGCTTAGAAATTCTAGGGACAATAAGGAGGCCTGTGTCTTGTGACCGTAGCGTACGTGTAGGTATGTACGGCAGGACTAAATCGAAAAGATAGATAGATAGGAGCAAGCCCATGTAATACTTTGTAGGTTAGCAGTAAAACCTTGAAATCAGCCCTAGTCTTAACAGGAAGCCAGTGTAGAGAGCGTAGCACTGGAGTAATATGATCATATTTTGGGGTTCTAGTCAAGATTCTAGCAGCCGTGTTTAGCACTAACTGAAGTTAATTTTGTGCTTTATCCAGGTAGCCGGAAAGTAGAGCATTGCAGTAGTCTAACCTAGAAGTGACAAAAGCATGGATACATTTTTCTGCATAATTTTCGGACAGAAAGTTTCAGATTTTTGCAATGTGACATAGATGGAAAAAGCTGTCCTTGAAACAGTCTTGATATGTTTGTCAAAAGAGAGATCAGAGTCCAGAGTAACGCCGAGGGCCTTTACAGTTATATTTGAGACGACTGTACAACCATCAGATTAATTGTCAGATCCAACAGAAGATCACTTTGTTTCTTGGGACCTAGCATCTCTGTTTTGTACGAGTTTAAAAGTAAAACATTTGGCGCCATCTACTTCCTTATGTCTGAAACACAGGCTTCCAGGATATAGGCTATAGGATATATAGGCCAATAGCTTTTAATATTTTCTGGGTCATGGTTTGGCTTTTTCAAGAGAGGCTTTATTACTGCCACTTTTAGTGAGTTTGGTACACATCTGGTAGATAAGGAGCCGTTTATTATGTTCAACATAGGAGGGCCTAGCACAGGAAGCAGCTCTTTCAGTAGTTTGGTTGGAATAGGGTCCAGTATGCAGCTTTTAGGTTTAGAGGCCATGACTATTTATCAATGTGTCAAGAGATATAGCATTGAAAAACTTGAGTGTCTCCCTTGATCCTAGATCCTGGCAGGGTTGTGCAGACTCAGGACAACTGAGCTTTGAAGAGGAGTCTGTAATTTGCTTTCTAATGATCATGATCTTTTCATCAAAGAAGTTCATGAATTTATCACTGCTGAAGTGAAAGCCATCCTCTCTTGGGGAATGCTGCTTTTTAGTTCGCTTTGTGACAGTATCAAAAGCACATTTTGTATTGTTCTTATTCTCCTCAATTAAGTTGGAAAAATAGGATGATCGAGCAGCACTGAGGGCTCTTCGATACTGCACGGTACTGTTTTTCCAAGCTAAACGGAAGACTTCCAGTTTGGTGTAGCGCCATTTCCGTTCCAATTTTCTGGAAGCTTGCTTCAGGGCTCGGGTATTTTCTGTATACTGGGGAGCTAGTTTCTTATGACAAATGTTTTTTGTTTTTAGGGGTGCGACTGCATCTAGGGTATTACGCAAGGTTAAATTAAGTTCCTCAGTTAGGTGGTTAACCGATTGTTGTCCTCTGACGTCCTTGGGTAGTTGGAGGGAGTCTGGAATGGCATCTAGGAATCTTTGGGTTGTCCAAGAATTTATAGCACAGCTTTTGATGATCCTTGGTTGGGGTCGCAGCAGATTATTTGTTGCGATTGAAAACGTAATAAAATGGTTGTCCGATAGTCCGGAATATGAGGAAAAACATTAAGATCCACAATATTTAATCCACGGGACAAAACTAGGTCCATAGTATGACTGCGGCAGTGAGTAGGTCCAGAGACATGTTAGACAAAACCTACTAAGTCGATGATGGCTCCGAAAGCCTTTTGGGGTAGGTCTGTGGACTTTTCCATGAGAATATTAGTCACCAAAAATGTGAATATTATCTACAAGGTCTACAAGGTCCAATAGGAATTACATACAACATATCACCTCCCAGGTAGAGTCTACTGAAAGACATGTTACATACAACATATCACCTCCCAGGTAGAGTCTACTGAAAGACATGTTGTTACATACAACCTATCACCTCCCAGATAGAGTCTACTGAAAGACATGTTGTTACATACAACATATCACCTCCCAGGTAGAGTCTACTGAAAGACATGTTGTTACATACAACCTATCTGATCTTTAATGATGTGTTTCGGAGCAAGCTCCTTCATCAGAGCTCCCGTATATCTGAGACTTGACTTCTTTCTTTAAGATCCTAGTGGAGCAAAGGGCCTCATATCTAAGAGGAAAAGCAATGGTATCAGAAAGAAATCCTGATTTTACTCCCCCCCCTCTTCTTCTCTCTCTCTAGGACTCCTACGGCTGCAGGACTGGTTTTGGTAACGGTGGATTTCAGCAGCTTTGGGTCCTTGGAGATGTCTTCATCAGGCAGTACTATACAATCTTCGACAGGGACAACAACATGGTTGGTCTGGCCAATGCTGTGTAAGAGATCCACTAGATCTACAGAGGTCCACTTATCCCAGAGATCTTAAAAGATCCTTGCTAGATGAAATCCTGACAGCGGAAAATCCGCGTAAATAGTGCAATAGAGCCGACATATGCAGCGTATACCGTGAATGAAGTCTCTGGCAAATGCGGGAACATCACCTTTTAAATTTATAGCGTGGTTTTCCACAGTCTGGATTGAATCGAGACCCTAGTTTTCCAGGTAATGAATAGTATGTTGTATATGTGATTTATGCTCTAAACTGGTTGGGGAAATTTTGCAGATTGTTAAATGTATTCAAATTCTAATGTATTTTAACATTGCAAATAAAGCCTATGTTCTGTGTTTCGTTGTCTGTAGCTTTTCTTCCCTGAAGTGAAACTATCCTCTTGTGGAACCTCTTCATGTAAGATAAGAATAGGGATAGAATATTGACCCAAACATGGTGGATGCAGGTAGGCCCAGAGACATAGACCCAAACATGGTGGAGGCAAGTAGACCCAGAGACATAGACCCAAACATGGTGGATGCAGGTAGGCCCAGAGACATGGACCCGAACATAGTGGAGGCAGGTAGGCCCAGAGACATGGACCCGAACATAGTGGAGGCAGGTAGGCCCAGAGACATAGACCCAAACATGGTGGATGCAGGTAGGCCCAGAGACATAGACCCAAACATAGTGGATGCAGGTAGGCCCAGAGACATAGACCCAAACATAGTGGAGGCAGGTAGGCCCAGAGACATGGACCCGAACATAGTGGAGGCAGGTAGGCTCCGAGACAGAACCAAACATGGTGGAGGCAGGTAGTCCCAGAGACATAGACCCAAACATGGTGGAGGCAGGTAGGCCCAGAGACATAGACCCAAACATGGTGGAGGCAGGTAGGCCCAGAGACATAGACCCAAACATGGTGGAGGCAGGTAGACCCAGAGACATAGACCCAAACATAGTGGATGCAGGTAGGCCCAGAGACATAGACCCAAACATAGTGGAGGCAGGTAGGCCCAGAGACATGGACCCGAACATAGTGGAGGCAGGTAGGCTCCGAGACAGAACCAAACATGGTGGAGGCAGGTAGGCCCAGAGACATAGACCCAAACATGGTGGAGGCAGGTAGGCCCAGAGACATAGACCCAAACATGGTGGAGGCAGGTAGGCCCAGAGACATAGACCCAAACATGGTGGAGGCAGGTAGACCCAGAGACATAGACCCAAACATAGTGGAGGCAGGTAGGCCCAGAGACATAGACCCAAACATGGTGGAGGCAGGTAGGCCCAGAGACATATACAACCATCTCTTATATGAATGGGTAGGGGAACTCTGTGTCTGAAAGGTTTTATCCAGAGGAAACTGATATGGACATGGTGATTGGATGCCAGATAGTGTCTCTCAGCCTGTCAATAGAGCCAGCTTGTTGAAAGACAGTCATGGTAAATCCTGGTGCAGTTGAGTTATTTTATTCGTATAGTTCATAAGTCAAAAGGGTATAGACATAAATCAATCATCTTAAAGCTATAATCCGCAGTTGAAACAAAGTGTCACCCCGCCGCTATTTTGGTAAAAAGCAGAAGGATGGGCCTGTCTAATTCCTAGACAGAGCTATGGATAAAAGGACTGACCATCCATGATATCAACACTATAGTTTTAACCATGTGTTGAGGCTATAATGTGTTTGTTTACATTTGTTTACAAACATTGGAGTAAAACAAGCTTATATTTTGGGTTCTGATGGGGGTACGACAGATGAACTAAGCTCATGAGGCATTTATAAGTTAATAAAATTAATAAAAAATGTTAAATATGTAGCAACTAAGGATTATACAGATAGCCTGGTCATGATAGCATATCAAGACAGCACAAACAGATCTGTGACCACCAGGCTAAGAAAGATACAGATACGTAACAATCCGGTTCAGTGTTGGTTGCTAGCCACTGTGGAGTACACCACCGTCCCAGCAGGCTCTCTGTGTGTGTCAGGGTCATGACCTCTGGGGCTGCTGAGTGTCTGTAGGTTAGCATACAGCTCTGTGGTATGGTTCTCATGAGGTTTGAAGTTCACTGTGGTGTAGACAATACTGCTCTCCTCTTGAGGGACATGCTGCAGGAGACATACATATTAAATATTATTTGGTAACACTTTATATTAAGGTATATAACTGTTTTATAATTTGTATTTATACATATGTATAAGTTGTTTATAAACTGTTTATTACGGGGCCCACTGCAGGTGACATATCAACAGACATCATGGGGACGTCAAGCGCAAACACTAGTATTACTCTTTGTTGTCGTTTCTGAGACAAAACAGGACATTTGACACTGAGTCACGAAGACAACGTCCAAGTTTAGCACTTACTGAGACGATGTGGGCTGCTGAGTCACTGGACGTTGCTCCACATTTCTCTGTGAAGAAAATGACATCAACTTAAAGAACAGACACAGTGCAACAATGTCAAAAATCATTGAACGTCTACTGGCTAAAGGTCGTAGCCTACGTATTTAATAGACGATTTAACATGAACAGCAATTCATGTAATGAAACACTGAAAGCTGTAACTGAAAGCGCGTCCTCTTACTTTTTGCCCTGACTTTGCGATGAACCACAGCAACTATGACTGAACAGATAACGATCCCCATCGTGATGCAGAGACCTGCAGCCAGTGGTATACCAACACTCCAGGAAACACTAACAGGTGAATAGGACAAAGATTACTAAATATTGACATAGGCACACCACTCCCACAACTATTATCAACTATAACATTATCAACTAGAAGGAATAATTAACCAGCATTTGTGTGTGTGAGATTGCACCTGGGGAAAACAGGCCCAGAGGTGTCTGAGGAGGAGGATGATGAGGAGATGGAGGGTCTGATGGTTGATCTGACACGAGGTCGAGGGGGTACAAGACCGCTACGTCGACCACTATCTAAACAGAGACCGAATAAGCACTCATTTCAACACAGCGATCTGTTCTTTTACAAGTTGACTTAGCGTAGGCCGTCATTGTAAATAAGAATTTGTTCTTAAACTGACTTGCCTAGTTAAATAAAGGTTAAATAAAATAAATACATGTAATCTTCCTGCTACTGTACAATGCTTGCAGATTTCCTTGGCCTCAACACATTGGTTTACCTACAGTATGAAATTCCAGTTTCTAATAGCAGTTACTAGATTAGAACAAAATAGTTCTTTACTTCATTTAAAAGATGGTTTGATTCATTTACGAGGGTTCTTACCAATGTGGAGGTGAAAGTCAGAGTAGATATGATTCACACTGCTGACAACACACCTGTAGTCGCCAGCGTCCACAGGTTTTAAGTTCCATATCATAACGTACATCTCACCGTTGTATTCCGTTCTCGATATTCTTCCCTTGTAGAAGTGGTTGACATATCCTCTGGTATTCACAACAGGAATTGGCCCCGGATATAGTTTAGAACATAACTTCTCATAACCATTGTAGAAGGGAGGAAAGATAAATCTCAGCAGAACGTGTCCGTATACCTGTCCATTCACCTCCGTCCATTGTTGTGCTTCTATCTCAGGGTCATCTAGCAAACAAACAAGCGAACACAAAAACACTTACAAATGACCAAATATGGCACAAAAAATATCTTGCTAAACTTTCTTTTTTTAATTTTTTTATCTCAAATGAGACAAACCTAGATAAAATCTCACCTAATAGAAGAAGCAAGAGAAAGATAATCATTTTCATCTTCAGTGAAATACTCACTGAGGCGGGGCAGCTGTCCCCATACATCTTATTCACCCCCCCCCCCCAAAAAGCACTGTTCTGACACCAGCCTTGTGATTAACTTCCTTCATTTGGGGGAGGTGATCTCTCTAACTTGCAATTACAAGCATTTCGCTACACATCCGCTAACCATGTGTATGTGACAAATAAAATTAGATTTGACAAGTTTTAGAACACGCTCATTATTGGCTTAGAGTATGAAGATGACAGGTTGTCACGGTACCAGCTCGGCCATCATGGTTCCAAGTAGTATCACAATACCTCTGTTTTGGTCATAGAAAAACAAATTATCTGGCCAAAATAAAAACACAAATCACAAAAAGGGAAGTGAAAGATCTTACACAATATAGCATTGATTTATTTGGTATCAGCTTTTAGTTATTCAGACATTTTCATTCAAGAATGTCCTTGATCATGGGAACAAAATGCTTTATATGCAAAAATATATGTACAAATTACCAAAATGATGAACCACTCTTTATCCACGAATCACAATCAATCCTGTAGTCACACAGTCAGTCATCCGATCCTCCATAGGCATAGCCTTCACACAGTCTTTTACTATTCAAAACTGAAACGTCGATTGGATGCTGCGCTCTATTCTGAATTATAAACTGGGTGGGTCGAGCCCCCTGAATTCTGATTGGCTGACAGCCGTGGTATATCAGACCGTATACCACGGGTATGACAAAACATGTATTTTTACTGCTCTAATTACGTTGGTAACCAATTTATGTTAGCAATAATGCACCTCAGGGGTTTGTGATATATGGCCAATATACCACGGCTTAGCGTGTGGTACCTAAGAACAGCCCTTAGCCGTGGTATATTGGCCATATACCACACCTCCTCGGGACATATTGCTTAAATATAAATCAGCCATTTAATTCCATCTTCTTCTTCGTCTTGCAAGTCAAAGCGGGTATTGAGGCACACGCAGAAAGATCCTTTTAAATAATTACAGAGTGTTGTTACGCACCAAATGGCAACCTATTACTGATTTAGGGCACTACTTTTGACCAGGGCTCTGGTCAAAAGTAGTGCCCTATGTGGGGAATAGGGTGTCATTTGGGATCAGCCCTAGATCAACCAACCTCTCGTGTAACTTTGTTCCTTAAAATGTACAGCAGCCCCTATGATCAACTTAGAAGCAACATTTTAGAATTTAAAGAAGATTTTTGTACATGTATTTAACAGTGAGAGTTTATCTATTTGAACACTGAAAAGATGAGTGATAGCTAGCAGCCACTAAAATCCTCTCTATTACTGTTCCTATCAACTTAGATATCTGAAGATACACCACATGACAAAAAGTATGTGGACACCCTGCTCGTCGAACATCTCATTCCAAACATCATGGGCATTAATAGTAGAGCACCGTGTTCGAGGGGATCAGCTTGAGCAAGGCGCTGCCCAGATTTGCTAATCCTGATCATGTAATGTAGTTGTTTGGGATACAAGATGACTTGTAGTTTGGGAATTGTGTGCAGAGCCTTGCTTTGGCTGAACTTCTTAAACGAGGGCTACTAGGGGGCGGCAGGTAGCCTAGTTGTTAGAGCGTTGGGCCAGTAACCGAAAGGTTGCTAGATCAAATCCACAAGCCGACAAGGTAAAAATCGGTCGTTCTGCCCCTGAACAAGACAGTTAACCCACTGTTCCTAGGCCATCATTGTAAATAAGAATTTGTTCTTAACTGACCTGCCTAGTTAAATAAAGGTTAAATCAATAAAATAAAAAAACGACGTATGTCATTGGCCCCTCTGTCAGCTCATAGTGGTTCCATCACACTGGGTCCTGCACTGCAGGCCTGTCTCTCTGTCCTTTAAAGCAGGTCCCCATCCCATCCATCCCATCTGAAGGTGATGACGTCATCTCTGCTCGTCGGTGAAGGTGACTACATCATACTGGATGCCCTGCTGCTGTAGCAGCTCCAGCTGTTCTTGTGTGGCCTCAGCGTAGACTGTCTGTGTCTGCTGCGTGGTGGCATCTGCTATGACTAGAACACAGATAGAGAGAGTAAGTACTGATTCAACTTATCATCTATCTAGTCCAGGAGTGGACAACTCCAGTCCTCGGGGACCTGATTGGTGTCACAGTTTTGCCCCCAGGCCCAGCGAACACACCTGACTCCAATAATCACCTAATCGTGATCTTCAGTTTAGAATGCAGTTTGATTAATCAGCTGTGTTTGATAGGGATGGAGAAAAAGTGTGACACCAATCAGGACCTGGAGGACTGGAGTTGCCCACCCCTGATCTAGTCCTTGATTTATTTATTAATGTTTATTTGAACGATGTACAGCGAGTGTACATAACATTAGGAACACCTTCCTAATATTTGAGTTGCACCCCCTTTTCGCCCTCAGAACAGCCTTGTTTCCTTGGGGGAAATGGACATTTTAGCTTGATTGAGCCTGGTAACTGAGGAGTGTTAATTCACCTGTTTCCATACATGTTTCATTTTAAAACATTTATCTTACAAAGGAGTTGGTTAATCTATCTGCTTAACTATTTATCTGTACATGGAATTGAATATATATATATATTTTTTTTTACTCATTCATTTTTTCCTAATCTTTACAATAAAATGCCACGGGCACTATCTGATGTGTGGAGACATTTCACTGCAGCTAACGTAGAAGGAAAAACTGTGTACATTTGCAAATGCTGTGCCAAATCATATGTGAAGAATGCAACAAAGATGCAGAAACATCTGGCCAAGTGCATAAAGTTCCCTCAACGCTCACAACAAGCAACCTCTGACAAAAGTCCCTCTACTTTTATTCGAGGTGAAAATGATGAATCAGACACCTTATCGATAGCAACAGCTCATGGCTCTCCTGGAATCAAACGTTTTTTTTTGACTCAATGGAGGAACGTAGTCAGAGAAATGCTGATGAATGTCTTGCTCGAGCTGTGTATGCAACTGGTTCACCTCTGATGCTCACAGGCAATGTGTATCGGAAGAGATTTCTGAATGTTCTTCGCCCAGCATACACCCCTCCAACCAGAGATGCTTCATCTACTCATTTGCTGGATGCAGAGTTTAACAGAGTTCAAGTGAAGGTCAGGCAAATCATAGAGAAAGCAGGCTGTATTGCAATCATCTCTGATGGATGGTCGAATGTTCATGGGCAAGGAATAATTAACTACATCATCTCCACCCCTCAACCAGTATTCTACAAGAGCACAGACACAAGGGACAACAGAGACACCGATCTCTACATTGCAGATGAGCTGAAGGCAGTCATCATTGACCTTGGACCACAGAAGGTATTTGCACTAGTGAGAGACAATGCTGTGAACATGAAGCCTGCTTGGTCTATAGTGGAGGAGTCCTACACTCACATCACACCCATTGGCTGTGCTGCTCATGCATGGAATCTGCTTCTCAAGGACATCATGGCACTGAAAACAATGGATACACTCTACAAGAGAGCCAAGGAAATGGTTAGGTATGTGAAGGGTCATCAAGTTATAGCAGCAATCTAAATCACCAAGCAAAGTGAGAAGAATAAGAGCACCACATTGAAGCTGCCCAGCAACACCCATTGGGATGGTGTTGTCATCATGTTTGACAGTCTCCAGGAGCGGAAGGAGTCTCTCCAAGAAATGGCCAATATGGACAGCCCCATCAAGAGGATCATACTGCTTCTGATCAGGTGTCCTACCACTGTCATAGATCACATACTGCCTCTGATCAGGTGTCCTACCACTGTCATAGATCACATACTGCCTCTGATCAGGTGTCCTACCACTGTCATAGATCACATACTGCCTCTGATCAGGTGTCCTACCACTGTCATAGATCACATACTGCCTCTGATCAGGTGTCCTACCACTGTCATAGATCACATACTGCCTCTGATCAGGTGTCCTACCACTGTCATAGATCACATACTGCCTCTGATCAGGTGTCCTACCACTGTCATAGATCACATACTGCCTCTGATCAGATGTCCTACCACTGTCATAGATCACATACTGCCTCTGATCAGATGTCCTACCACTGTCATAGATCACATACTGCCTCTGATCAGATGTCCTACCACTGTCATAGATCACATACTGCCTCTGATCAGATGTCCTACCATTGTCATAGATCACATACTGCCTCTGATCAGGTGTTCTACCACTGTCATAGATCACATACTGCCTCTGATCAGGTGTCCTACCACTGTCATAGATCACATACTGCCTCTGATCAGGTGTTCTACCACTGTCATAGATCACATACTGCCTCTGATCAGGTGTCCTACCACTGTCATAGATCACATACTGCCTCTGATCAGGTGTCCTACCACTGTCATAGATCACATACTGCCTCTGATCAGGTGTCCTACCACTGTCATAGATCACATACTGCCTCTGATCAGGTGTCCTACCACTGTCATAGATCACATACTGCCTCTGATCAGGTGTCCTACCACTGTCATAGATCACATACTGCCTCTGATCAGGTGTCCTACCACTGTCATAGATCACATACTGCCTCTGATCAGGTGTCCTACCACTGTCATAGATCACATACTGCCTCTGATCAGGTGTCCTACCACTGTCATAGATCACATACTGCCTCTGATCAGATGTCCTACCACTGTCATAGATCACATACTGCCTCTGATCAGATGTCCTACCACTGTCATAGATCACATACTGCCTCTGATCAGATGTCCTACCACTGTCATAGATCACATACTGCCTCTGATCAGGTGTCCTACCACTGTCATAGATCACATACTGCCTCTGATCAGATGTCCTACCACTGTCATAGATCACATACTGCCTCTGATCAGGTGTTCTACCACTGTCATAGATCACATACTGCCTCTGATCAGATGTCCTACCACTGTCATAGATCACATACTGCCTCTGATCAGGTGTCCTACCACTGTCATAGATCACATACTGTCTCTGATCAGGTGTCCTACCACTGTCATAGATCACATAGTGTAAGTGGAATGGTTGAAGACAGTAAAGTAATGCTTTGGGAAACACTGCTGTAATGTATGAAGCAGAAAGTGGGTTAACATACCAGTCACAGCAGTGTTCAGCAACCTCCAATCTTCCAAGTGTTCAGGACTGGCTATCTGCTGCTGCTGTTACTACTACACCCTCCTGAACCTACCAGGGAATACTTGATGCTACTGTCCTCCAGGCCCTACCCTCCAGGCCCTTGACTGAAGCAGACAGTGTGTTATCATACCGGTGACAGCAGAATGTTCAGCAACCTCCGAGTCTTCAGGACTGACTATCTGTTGTTCTGAACTGATGGGAAGATACTGGATCTGGCCGTCATGACTCAGGGAAATCTGAAAAGAGAGCCATGGAAGTTAAACACTTAACCTTCCATCTTACTCTATGTCACAAGGAACATTTAAATTCCTTATCCCAAAAGACAGCAGTATTCTGGTTGGACTGTTTTGGGGGTTGAATATTTCTAGAAGTGATTCTTTTGGGGCTTGAGTGTTTTGTGATTGGAGTGTTTTTGGGATCCTCCAGCTCACCTGTTGCTCCTGTAGGAAGGCCCCATCATTCTCATATTGGATGATCTGTCCATCTGACATCTGGATGTGGTTCCCGTCTGCTAGCACCACGTACTCCTGGGGTAGGAAGTGTTGGACTCCATCCTGAGAGATGACATACTGGACCTGGGAGGGTGAAGGAGGAGAATTAGACCCCGGGAGGGTGAAGGAGGAGAATTAGACCCCATGGAGGGTGAAGGAGGAGAATTAGACCCCGGGAGGGTGAAGGAGGAGAATTAGACCCCGGGAGAGTGAAGGAGGAGATTTAGACCTCGGGAGGGTGAAGGAGGAGAATTAGACCACGGGAGAGTGAAGGAGGAGAATTAGACCCCATGGAGGGTGAAGGAGGAGAATTAGACCCCGGGAGGGTGAAGGAGGAGAATTAGACCCCGGGAGGGTGAAGGAGGAGAATTAGACCCCGGGAGGGTGAAGGAGGAGAATTAGACCCCATGGAGGGTGAAGGAGGAGAATTAGACCCCGGGAGGGTGAAGGAGGAGAATTAGACCCCGGGAGGGTGAAGGAGGAGAATTAGACCCCGGGAGAGTGAAGGAGGAGAATTAGACCCCGGGAGGGTGAAGGAGGAGAATTAGACCCCGGGAGAGTGAAGGAGGAGATTTAGACCCCGGGAGGGTGAAGGAGGAGAATTAGACCCCGGGAGAGTGAAGGAGGAGAATTAGACCCCGGGAGAGTGAAGGAGGAGAATTAGACCCCGGGAGAGTGAAGGAGGAGAATTAGACCCCGGGAGGGTGAAGGAGGAGAATTAGACCCCGGGAGGGTGAAGGAGGAGAATTAGACCCCGGGAGGGTGAAGGAGGAGAATTAGACCCCGGGAGGGTGAAGGAGGAGAATTAGACCACGGGAGGGTGAAGGAGGAGAATTAGACCCCGGGAGGGTGAAGGAGGAGAATTAGACCCCGGGATGGTGAAGGAGGAGAATTAGACCCTGGAGGGTGAAGGAGGAGAATTAGACCCCGGGATGGTGAAGGAGGAGAATTAGACCCTGGAGGGTGAAGGAGGAGAATTAGACCCCGGGAGGGTGAAGGAGGAGAATTAGACCCCGGGATGGTGAAGGAGGAGAATTAGACCCTGGAGGGTGAAGGAGGAGAATTAGACCCCGGGAGGGTGAAGGAGGAGAATTAGACCCCGGGATGGTGAAGGAGGAGAATTAGACCCTGGAGGGTGAAGGAGGAGAATTAGACCCCGGGAGGGTGAAGGAGGAGAATTAGACCCCGGGAGGGTGAAGGAGGAGAATTAGACCCCGGGATGGTGAAGGAGGAGAATTAGACCCCGGGATGGTGAAGGAGGAGAATTAGACCTCGGGAGGGTGAAGGAGGAGAATTACCACAATATCTTCACTGTCTGTCCTGCTTCTTTATAGTCAAAGTAAAGTTTATTTTTGATTTTTTTTTAAATCTTTAAATCTTTATGTTGCCAATTGGAAATGTGTGAGGGGGATTGACATGGGGTAGAGGACGAGGATGAGATCTTCATTGTTTACCTATATGGATCCATATAAAAAGTCTATAAGCAGCTATACATCTCTGGCTCCCCGTGTACCGCAACGTCGCCTGGTTGTCTCCTGTCATGTACCGCAACGTCGCCTGGTTGTCTCCTGTCATGTACCGCAACGTCGCCTGGTTGTCTCCTGTCATGTGCCGTAACGTCGCCTGGTTATCTCCTGTCATGTGCCGTAACGTCGCCTGGTTATCTCCTGTCATGTGCCGTAACGTCACCTGGTTATCTCCTGTCATGTGCCGTAACGTCACCTGGTTATCTCCTGTCATGTGCCGTAACGTCACCTGGTTGTCTCCTGTCATGTGCTGTAACGTCACCTGGTTGTCTCCTGTCATGTGCTGTAACGTCACCTGGTTGTCTCCTGTCATGTGCTGTAACGTCACCTGGTTGTCTCCTGTCATGTGCTGTAACGTCACCTGGTTGTCTCCTGTCATGTGCTGTAACGTCACCTGGTTATCTCCTGTCATGTGCTGTAACGTCACCTGGTTATCTCCTGTTATGTGCTGTAACGTCACCTGGTTATCTCCTGTTATGTGCTGTAACGTCACCTGGTTATCTCCTGTTATGTGCTGTAACGTCACCTGGTTATCTCCTGTTATGTGCTGTAACGTCACCTGGTTATCTCCTGTTATGTGCTGTAACGTCACCTGGTTATCTCCTGTTATGTGCTGTAACGTCACCTGGTTATCTCCTGTTATGTGCTGTAACGTCACCTGGTTATCTCCTGTTATGTGCTGTAACGTCACCTGGTTATCTCCTGTTATGTGCTGTAACGTCACCTGGTTATCTCCTGTTATGTGCTGTAACGTCACCTGGTTATCTCCTGTTATGTGCTGTAACGTCACCTGGTTATCTCCTGTTATGTGCTGTAACGTCACCTGGTTATCTCCTGTTATGTACTGTAACGTCACCTGGTTATCTCCTGTTATGTGCTGTAACGTCACCTGGTTATCTCCTGTTATGTACTGTAACGTCTGTCCGTCCACTGTGGTGATCTGCTGGATGTACGTGGCCTCCTCCTTGTCTTCCAGGCCCTGTTCCTGGGACAATATAATGCGGTCCTGATCCAGGCCCTGTTCCTGGGACAATATAATGCGGTCCTGATCCAGGCCCTGTTCCTGGGACAATATAATGCGGTCCTGATCCAGGCCCTGTTCCTGGGACAATATAATGTGGTCCTGATCCAGGCCCTGTTCCTGGGACAATATAATGTTGTCCTGACCCAGGGCCTTCTGTATCTGCTCCGGACTGATGGTCTGTCCTGCCTGCAGGGCTGTAACAAAGAGAGAAACAACAGCACCTCAGACAATGGCCAATAACAACATAAGTGTTAACATTTCAAACAAAATGTCCTCCAAATGGTATGGATGGAAATAGAGGACATCAGTGATTTATTCACCCAGTGAAATGACCTACAAGTTGGTGTAAACGTGTGTGTGTGTGTGTGTTCCTTACACTGTAGCACGGCGAGAGCCTCCTCGTCACTGCTGACTATAAAGGTCTGCTGCTGGGAGCCTCCTCCAGAATGGGTCTCCCTTGTCCGAAGGTCCTGGCTGTGGAGACGCTCCATATGGAACTTGAGGTGGCCGTTACGATTAAACCTGATAGGTGGGACAGACCAGAATGGTTACCTAAGGTGCTTTCAAAAACATTTTCTGTACAACAACAA
Source organism: Salvelinus alpinus (assembly GCF_045679555.1). Lineage (NCBI taxonomy): Eukaryota > Metazoa > Chordata > Actinopteri > Salmoniformes > Salmonidae > Salvelinus > Salvelinus alpinus. Next base: position 47,124,563 of record NC_092102.1, on the reverse strand, counting down.
CAAAAAAACATTCTATGCTGGCGTCACCATCCCAACACTTCATAACAAAGTTTATTCTCACGGCCTCAAGATGCCCTAATTGGTTGAATTACCTCTGTCCACAGATCTGGCAGGTGAAGGGCTTCTCGTTGGTATGCGTCATCATGTGTCTCCTCAGGTCCTTCCTGTTTTTGGAGGCAAAGCTGCAGCTGGGGCACTTGTGAGGCCGCAGGTAGGTATGCATGCCCATGTGGGTCTGGGAAAGGAATGGTACATTGATAACCAAATGATAGCATGCTTTGGATAGAGACGAACTGTAATTCACTACAAGGGGTCAATGCTGCCTTTCAAGACGAACATTTTTTGGGGGGGGCAAAAAAAGTGTCCCTTCATATTTATTAAAATGGTTAATCTCAAACGCTTTCCTCAATTTATTGGGTGTGCTCTCCTCACCCACCTTCTGAAAAACGTCAGACGGTGAAGAATCAATCAATCAAATGTATTTATAAAGCCATTCTTACATCAGCTGATGTCACAACGTGCTGTACAGAAACCCAGCCTAAAACCCCAAACAGCAAGCAATGCAGGTGTAGAAGACCAGAGATCTGAGGGGAGGGTCCTTATCTACTCTTCCAAAGCCCTCCCCTAGAGAGGGCACAAGGAATCAAGGAGAGATTTGTTTTTAGATTTCCATCCTGGCTGAGAAATGAGAAAAGACCCACCTTGACGTCTGGCCAGGAGGAGGCAGTGAAGTCACAGTCGGGACACTTGAAGGTGGAGGGGTCGATGTGGGCCCTCTTGTGGTTCTCCATGCCACTGCGGCCCTGGAACGACTCAGAGCAGATACGACAGGAGAACCTCTTTGGGTTGAGCTGGTTCTGGTCCTGGGGGGATCCCACCATGGAGGGGGAACCGGGGACCTCACTGCTTAGCTGAAGAGAGAGAGAGAGAGAGAGAGATGGAGGACGAGACAGCACATTACCTTCTCAGAGATCTACAGTTCAACAGAACAGGGATGAGTTTCCCGAGAGTTTCAGAGCATTAACATAATCTTAGACACAGGAACTGTACTCCTGTGGAAACTGTTCTCTAACACCCCCTGCTACAGTATGTGGTATTCCTGTAGAAACTGTTCTCTAACACCCCCTGCTACAGAATGTGGTATTCCTGTAGAAACTGTTCTCTAACACCCCCTGCTACAGTATGTGGTATTCCTGTAGAAACTGTTCTCTAACACCCCCTGCTACAGTATGTGGTATTCCTGTAGAATCTGTTATAACACCCCCTGCTACAGAATGTGGTATTCCTGTAGAAACTGTTCTCTAACACCCCCTGCTACAGTATGTGGTATTCCTGTAGAATCTGTTATAACACCCCCTGCTACAGTATGTGGTATTCCTGTAGAAACTGTTCTCTAACACCCCCTGCTACAGTATGTGGTATTCCTGTAGAAACTGTTCTCTAACACCCCCTGCTACAGTATGTGGTATTCCTGTAGAATCTGTTATAACACCCCCTGCTACAGTATGTGGTATTCCTGTAGAAACTGTTCTCTAACACCCCCTGCTACAGTATGTGGTATTCCTGTAGAAACTGTTCTCTAACACCCCCTGCTACAGTATGTGGTATTCCTGTAGAAACTGTTCTCTAACACCCCCTGCTACAGTATGTGGTATTCCTGTAGAAACTGTTCTCTAACACCCCCTGCTACAGAATGTGGTATTCCTGTGGCTGGCTTACCTCTACCTGCTGTAGAACTCCATCCCCCACACCAGAGGTCAGGTAGTACTGGGTGTCTCTGTTCTCTTTGAGTGTTGTTGTTCCCTCCTGCTCTTCCTCCATGGGCTGGGGACTGCCCACGTCACTACTGAAAACACAACACATTGGAACACGGTGAAGTAAAAGTCAACTAAGTTGATTTATTTCCAAAAAATGTTTGATACTTTTTTTGGAAATGGGAGAAGAAATTTATTTCAGCGCTTCAAAAATCATGGGAAAATATCATCAGGAATGCGAATTGTATAGCAGATCAGACAGAATGGCGCTCATTAGCTAATGGCCAGTGCCGTGTTGGCCAGGTGAGGCCAGGTTCTACAGTACCTGTATCCAGGTCCAGTGCTTTCTATCTCCTGTGTAGCCTGTTCCATCTGTTCCACCACACTGAAGCCCTCTGCGTCCTCATAGGCCTGGACGGCTATCTGAGTAATCTCTCCATTCTCATTGGTCCCAGCCTCATAGACCTCTTGGACCTCTTGCACCAGGGTCTCCCCATTCTCAGACATGTGGAACGTCACAACCTAAAGGACCACAGCAGAAATTAAAAGGACTATACTTTTTTGTAATTTTTTTTATATAAAATAATTTTTGGGTACTTTTAAGGAAAAGCTCTCGGTATAGTGTTTTTTCAGAGACCCCCGTACCGCACAACAAGGATGAGGAAATTAAAATCGCTGGCTGGGGGTAAGTTTATACAAAAACAATTGAAATCGCAAAATAAAAAATAAAAAGTGTCTGGACCCTTCCTATAACATGCCAAATACAAAGACAGAGATTTGGTTAAAAAACAACAACACAAAAAAATATATATATTTCTCCTTTAATCCTGGGGACCCAAAGGGGTCAACTTTTTTTTTAAACTTTTGCCCTTCCACTCAGACATTTGATTCAAATAATCAACTCATCACCAAGCCTTTGATTGCAATCAGGTGTGTGAGAGCTAAGGCAACAACTAAAACTTGCATCCCTTTGGTTACCCAGGACCAGGGACCAGGATTAAGAAATTCTGATCTAATGACGCTTCCTAAAGCACATATATACAGTACTAACCCCCTAGTGTGCGTACGAAATTGTGTCTGGACCCTTCTATAACATGCAATTTACATACAAATTGAGATCTGGTTGTAAATAAGCCAAAATTCTCCTTTAAAGAAACATTACGCTACACCAGCCTGAAATAAATGAAAATCAAATAAACCTTTTGTGCTCCCGTGGTCGCTGAGGTAACCGCTGTCCAGGAGCCTGCGTTTAGAACCTCAGAGTCCGATGATTTCAACATCTGTACCTGAGGAGTACACACAGACAGACTGCTCATCCAATACACAACCTAGTCTGTCCCAATCATGCAGAACTGTGTAGCAGACCTGTAGGAATCATTAGATAGGTCAGTAAAACAGCAGAGGTCTACTCAATGAGCCAATGTGTGAACCAGCCAGTACCTGTAGTGAGTTTTCCACCAACTGTCTGGCGTTGCTCATATTCAACAGCAGATCCAGTGCATTCTGGGCTGACAGGTTCGAATTCCCGGCTGTGGAGATGGAGAGATTTTAGTTATTATTGTGTCATGCTTCTCAATGCATTATAAAACGTTACCATTGGGCTTGGTAGAGATCTTAGGCCTGTTTATCTGTCCTCAGGGGCAGTTGGCCACTGAAGAAGAAGAAGGAAGAATATTGAGGAATGAAGACGAAAAATAACTGACCCTGTTCGTAAGTGATGGTGGTGTTTCCCATTGCATCTTGGGAGACTGAGGCGTTCTGCATTGTCTGCATGGCTTGTAGTGTGTCAGAATCCACTGCTACCTAACACATGGGTGGGAAAAACAGTCAAACATTCCCTATCCAAAACTATCCATTAGATATTATTCATTCCAAGTTACTAGCTTCTACTCTTTTTCCTTTAGAAGACCCTCTGAAGCCCACAAACTCCTGTTCATCTCTATATTTAGAGGCATTATAGATATTTAAAGTACAGTATATCTCTTCCCCAGGCGTACTATAGTATTCTGTAGGCTCGCTGTGTCGTCGTGTTGCTGTTTGAGTTCCTCTATCTGTTGCTGGGTGAAGAAGGGTCTCCTCCTCCGCCTGACGGGCTCCTCGGGGTGCGTAGCGCTCCACTCCTCAAACGCCTCCGGGTGGCGACACTGGACGTGCAGACCCAGGTTCTTACGGTGCTTCGTCATGAAGTGGCACATCTCACAGGAGAACGGCTTTTCTCCTAGAGGGTGAAAGGAGGGCACATTAGATCTACCCATTGGGGTAAATATGCTAAAGCAGTGATCCTAAATCCTTCTGCTTCTAGATATTCAACACCTTGAATAGCTGAATAGGGGCGGCAGATAGCCTAGAGAGGTTAAAGAGAACCATTGGCCGAAGGGTCGCTGGATCAAATCCCAGGTCCAGCGGGGGGGGGGGGGGGGGAAACTGGTGGAGAGTGAGCCTGACCTTGTGCTACCAACCCCACAAGGGTGTGTTTGTCTCCAGGTGTTGAGTGGTAAACCCTTGTAATAGCTAGTGAACTAAACTGATTGGGATGGAGAAGATCATAGTGACATTACAGTAACTCACCTGTGTGTTTGATGGCCAGGTGAGAGACCAGGAAGTCCTCTTTAGAGGTGCACTATTTACAGTAGTCACATTTAAAGGGTTAGGGTTGGGTTTAACCCAAATGAGTCCCACTGCAACGCCGGTGCAATTTGGACTTCTAACCCCTTTTAAACAGTGTGGCTTGTACCATAGGATTGGTCTATTTCTTCCGCATCGGTTGGTACCATTAATCTGTGTGATTAAACGGGGGATGAGCTAGAGTTAAACGGGGGATGAATTTGATTTGATTTGAGAGGTGTTAGTGAGACCAAGGGCGGAATCTGAAGGGGCCTGAACGGGGCCGGCGACATGTCTTTTTACAAAAATGTCTGAGAGTCAAACACGTCCATGATGCTCACAAGCTACAGAGCTGTTAGACGGTAAGGGGTTCTTCTACATAGAAGATCATAAGAAATCTCATGGACATAGTGTCTATAATAAACTCACATAGTTGCTGTCACAAACTCCACATAGTTGTCACTGAGTAGTTGGATTTCATTTCCTACTGAGCAAACAATTTCTGTACTGACAGCATTCATATGAATACATATTTATTTAGTTTTTGCTTTAGTGTTTTTAAAAAATTGACATTTGAATGCAACTGTTTATTAGGGCTGTCCATGACTAAAAATGATTTGGTCGACCAAAAGTCGTCTGCTCTTTTGATCCAACCGATTGGTAGAAATTTAAAACGTGTATTTTTCCATACATAGGGTATGTCTATGTGTTAAGAAAATAAACCATATATGCATTGAGCTTGACATAAGACAAATGACTCAAGAGGGAGCCAGATAATCAGAAGAAAAATAACTTAACCTGACCCGATTGTCCTCCTGCTCCTACTGGCAGATTCTGCCGTTACTCTCCTGAAGTTGCCGGTAATAGACTACATGAGGAGCCTGCAACCTTTCTCATGTGGAATGACCATTTATCTTGCCATTTATGGTTTACATATGCACATTTTCCTGGAACAGTTTCATTTAATTTATAATAACATCTTTGTATCTGAAAATCATTGTCATGTGGTTAATCAAAATTTATATCCAAATCTAAATGAAAATGATGAACCCGAGAAAAGTAACTTCTATTGCATTGCCAACTATGTAAAAATAGCCTATAAAGCCAAAAAAATGTAAAACAGTGCAGCCTGCAGGTAGAAAACATCCCGATTAAAATAAATATCCTATAAATCACATTGGCTGCGCATGGCCTGTCTGCAATGAACTTAAAACATTGTATCAACTGTTTAACTTGGATCTGGCTCAAAGCTCTCACGAGCAAACTTACAACATTGTATAAAATATTCTGGGCCTTCAGCGTTTCCTGTGCCAGTGAGCTCAGGACAGACACAGCTGTAGGCTATTTGAGCAAAAGATAAGAAGTAATTATGTTGGTCTATTTTATGACGTTTCCACTGCCTCAGAGCACAACATTTTCCCCCTTTCACGCTGAGTGATTATCGAAAGGGAGAGAGAGCTGGAAAGATTGTTCTAATACATTGAGGAACTATTGTCATTCTCAATGGATGTAAAGGTTGTTTGCTTGCTGTTTGAGGTGAAGAAAACATTCCTTTGAGAAGCTCCACAGCTCATTAGTGGTGGTACTTTAGGCCAATCAGAAATACTAAAATCAGGGCACATTTATATGCCAACATTTGCACGCAGGCTAGGTAGCCTATAGGCCTACTTCTATGCGTAATCAGGTGCGCGTCCTTACTCAACAAGTGTAACATAGGTTGTGGGCTCTGCGAACAACGTATCATCTCCGACAATGAGAACGGTAAAAGACTGGAATAGTAATACATTGAATGCATTAACAGACATGAACGTAACCATACAAACATTGTAGATTAGACTTTATAGGAATTAACAGTAAATATACTACTGGTGATATATGTAATAAGAGAATTGATAGACACTAAAAATCAAAAGCAAACAATTCACACAATAAGTTATGAAACAATGAACGTGCACAAATTGTTGGGAGAGAGCCCGTTCTGGAGAGAGAAGTACATTGTGCATCCACAATGCACTTCTTCTTGGAATGGGCCGTCCCTGTAGCCTCCACAATGGATTAGTTCACTGAGATGGACACGAATAAAACAAACTTGTGTGCCGTAAATTGAAAAAAACAATAATAATAATAATATATACAAATGTTGGTCGACCAACAGCCTATCGATCAAACAATCGACCGGTGGACTAATTGGGGTCAGCCCTACTGTTTATGTCAAATTGTTTGGTAGCTAGCTCTGGTTGTCCTGAACATGGTAAAACACCTCATTGTGAGGCTAAGTATAAAAGGCTGGACATGCAGATCAATGAAAGTCATAAAAGAAAATACTATTTTTTTCCCCCTGGGGTCTCGGGACTGATAGGGTTTTAAGAGTCAGGATTAGGTGTAGAACTCACCTGTGTGTTTGATGGCCAGGTGAGAGACCAGGAAGTCCTCTTTAGAGGTGGAGTATTTACAGTAGTCACATTTAAAGGGCCGGTCGTTGGCGTGAGACAGCTGGTGGTTGAGCAGGAGCTTCTTGTTGTCACAGTCATAGTCACAGAACTCACACTTGAACCTGGTAGACAGACACATGCATTAGACAGGTTACAGGATATTAACACTGTTTAGTGTATGGTAAGGAGAAAACATTTTGAAACAGGTGAAACAGGAGGTACTAACTGAACTTCACAGTGCAAATTGGTTTTGCTACAGTGTGTAATGAACACCACCCTGGTTTCACAGGACTGACTATGTTTGTGTTCTGCTGAGACCCTGTGTTCTGCTAAGAGCCCCAATGAAAATGGCGCTACATCCTGTACTGACCTGCTGTTGTCAACACTCTGGATGTGTGTGAGGAGATGCATCTTGAACGTATATCTCTTCTTGAAGGACTTCCCACACTGGGAAGTCAAAGCACAAACAGATATTTATAAAGATTTCAAAGAAAATCAGGAGATTACAACTAGAACCCTGATTGATTTGAGTGGATTATTGGAATTGTTAATCAAGGTCAGATGATGTGTTACCTTGTCACACATGTGTGGTTTCTCAGCACTGTGTGTCTTCATGTGCTGAGTGAGTCTCTTCTGCATGGGGTAGACTCTATGGCACACTGGACACGGGAACGACAACACCTTAGAAACCTGCTGAGAGTCAGACAGACCACACTGGTCACGGGACTGACAACACCTTAGATACCTGCTGAGTCAGACAGACCACACTGGACACGGGAACGACAACACCTTAGATACCTGCTGAGAGTCAGACAGACCACACTGGACACGGGACGACAACACCTTAGATACCTGCTGAGAGTCAGACAGACCACACTGGACACGGGACGACAACACCTTAGATACCTGCTGAGAGTCAGACAGACCACACTGGAACGACAACACCTTAGATACCTGCTGAGAGTCAGACAGACCACACTGGACACGGGAACGACAACACCTTAGATACCTGCTGAGAGTCAGACAGACCACACTGGACACGGGAACGACAACACCTTAGATACCTGCTGAGAATCAGACAGACCACACTGGACACGGGAACGACAACACCTTAGATACCTGCTGAGAGTCAGACAGACCACACTGGACACGGGAACGACAACACCTTAGATACCTGCTGAGAGTCAGACAGACCACACTGGACACGGGAACGACAACACCTTAGATACCTGCTGAGAGTCAGACAGACCACACTGGACACGGGAACGACAACACCTTAGATACCTGCTGAGAGTCAGACAGACGACACTGGTCACGGGACTGACAACACCTTAGATACCTGCTGAGAGTCAGACAGACCACACTGATCACGGGACTGACAACTCCTTAGATACCTGCTGAGAGTCAGACAGACCACACTGGACACGGGAACGACAACACCGTAGATACCTGCTGAGAGTCAGACAGACCACACTGGACACGGGAACGACAACACCTTAGATACCTGCTGAGAGTCAGACAGACCACACTGGACACGGGAACGACAACACCGTAGATACCTGCTGAGAGTCAGACAGACCACACTGGACACGGGAACGACAACACCTTAGATAACCGCTGAGAGTCAGACAGACCACACTGGACACGGGAACGACAACACCTTAGATACCTGCTGAGAGTCAGACAGACCACACTGGACACGGGAACGACAACACCTTAGATACCTGCTGAGAGTCAGACAGACCACACTGGACACGGGACTGACAACACCTTAGATACCTGCTGAGAGTCAGACAGACCACACTGGACACGGGAACGACAACACCTTAGATACCTGCTGAGAGTCAGACAGACCACACTGGTCACGGGAACGACAACACCTTAGATACCTGCTGAGTCAGACAGACCACACTGGACACGGGAACGACAACACCTTAGATACCTGCTGAGAGTCAGACAGACCACACTGGACACGGGACGACAACACCTTAGATACCTGCTGAGAGTCAGACAGACCACACTGGACACGGGACGACAACACCTTAGATACCTGCTGAGAGTCAGACAGACCACACTGGAACGACAACACCTTAGATACCTGCTGAAAGTCAGACAGACCACACTGGACACGGGAACGACAACACCTTAGATACCTGCTGAGAGTCAGACAGACCACACAGGGACGACAACACCTTAGATACCTGCTGAGAGTCAGACAGACCTGTACAAATACATCTGGCTTGTACAGACAGACCATACGACTCCTATGGCATAAAAAACAAGATATCATACTGGGTTTAAAACCTTTATACAGATTTCATAAACCTGCTATGGCATGAAAACAAGATATGTCACTAGGTTTATAACATGTTTTTAAATGGGATGACCTGGATAGAAAAAGTCTATCTAGGGTGGCCAACTATAGTAACTCAACATTTTATAGATTAAAAAGGTGAAAATACTTACAGACTCAGACTTTGTTTTCCTGTGAAAGGATGAAAAATAAGTTACTGTATCGAATGATTTGATTGATTAATTAAAATCGATTAAGCTTCGATCGATCTCCAGCTTTAAAAAAAACTCAAAACAATAAAGGTTTATGTGCCATTTTGGTCTGGTGATGTGAGTTGTATGATGCTCACATGTGAATGTCACACACATGGTGTCAGGAGAGAACATACTGCCCCTGGTTACGTACTGCTGAGTGTATGATAACGTCCTGTGTGTGTGTGTGTGTGTGTGTGTGTGTACATACTTGTCCTTGTTGTGTATTGCAGAGTGTCTGATGACATCCTTCTTATACACACTGCTGTAGTCACACTCCTCACACTTAAAGGGCTTGTTCCCCTGGTGGTTAAACATGTGTTCCTGTTTAACACAACAGAGAAAACAGGCACCATTCCACTGTGGTTATTACAGACAGTACAGGGAACAGACTAGGCCTGAGATACAAGAGAAAAACTGAAGACTGATTCAATGATTAAAGAAGCAGTGTAATTCATTTGCAATAAATGCTGTAATGAAGGCTATATACATTTGACTGACTGATCGGACTGTATGCCCCCGGCCCCACTCACCTTGAGCGAGGACCATCGTTTGCAGCGATAGTTACACTGCAGGCACTTGAAGCACTCTGGGTCGTTTCCTTGGTGAGAGTCTACGTGGAACCTCAAGTCATCCTGGGACAGGAAGCGAGAGCCACAAATCCAACAGTTGTGAGGCCTCAGAAGGGGCTTCAGAGACGTGTAATACCTGGTGATACAGACCGGTAGGGGGAGTGAAGGTATTTAGTTAGAAGATCTCAGTATGCGGCTACATCATGTAATATCCTTTCCAACAGTACAGATCTGTGCCGTACGCAACCACCATAGTTGCTGGAAGGGACAATGTCAAATGTCAAAATCCAGGCTATCACAGGACAGTACGATACAGGTATTCAGAGATACAGTAGCTCGCTTCAGGTGTCCGTAACAATGAGTCTTACTTCATGTACTTCTTGTATTTCTTTCTGAGAAACCGCTTGGAGGGTCGACCTCGTTTCCTGGGGAAAAACTCTGCCTCCTCCGGCCTCCCATTGGGTGACGGGTCTTTGTTCTCAGAGTCTGACTGGCTGATGCCGGCTTCCACTGCTTTTCCATTGGCCAAGGAATCTGGTCCGTTTCCCAGGCCTGAGGAACTGGCTTCCTCGGAGCCTTGAGGGTCCCCACTCCCGTTACGCTGCTTGGATGCACCCTCAGCTTCTGTACTCAGCCGAAACAAGGGAAATACAGAGCAGAGTTAATGCATAAGAAACCTATTCAATAACAGCTTAGTGAATGAAAACAGCACACAACTGTCTTCTTGCAGTGATCTTTGGAAAAGCCTTCACTTAAAAATTAAGAAGACGTGCAGAAACAGCTGAGCGTATTATTCGTTGAATGTGAGCATGGCGAGTGTATTGTTCCTACAGTAGTACCCACCCTTGCAGTTGTAGCTGCCCTCTGTGTAGGTGAACTTCCTGGGGCGTCCCACCCTGCGTCGGGGGCGGTCTGTGGAGGAGCAGGGAGGAGGGGCAGGTTGTCTCAGCAGGGCAGGCTGTCTGCCCCTACAGTCCTCATCTGCTGGGTTATAGTCACTGTCCTCTGGAGAGAAAAGAGGGAGAGAGTGAGTGTGTGAATCCCAAATCGACCACTAGCCCATACACCCAAGTAACCAACCGACTGACTGACCGACCGACTGCCCAGCTGACCGGCCGATTGACCGGCTAACGGGCTAACTGACCGACCGACTGACCGACCGGCTAACAGACCGACCGTCCAGCTGACCGACCGACCTGCTATCGGCTTCTTGTGACAAGTGCTTATATATAAAAAAAACTTGACATGGATCTCAACGTACCTTCAGAGTCATCGATGGCCCCAGCATCTACGATGTCTTCGTCCTCTGGCTCCTCAGGCTGTGGCTCTGGTTTCACCTCAGCCTGCTGACAGGCCAACGTATCACTACGCCTGGGCCGACCACGCTTCTTAGGAGGGGGGCCACCTGGAAGTCACACAGCACACCACCAATCAGATCATTGTATTCCATTCAGGACCATCAATCAGCTCAATCAAATGCAATTTTTCCCTTTGGGGATTGATTTAGCCATATTCCTTTTAGTTTCTAGTGGAGCACAGAACCTCAGTTTAGGAGTTAATAAAGCACTATCTCGTTTTATTTGATCATATTCCATACAGGCCTCGTTGGCAGAGCGCACGTTCGGTAAATGATAAAAAGGTTGTATTAGTCTATTTTCCCCAGGGGGATAAATAAAAGTTGTCATCTAATTAATTCAGCTGAGGATAAATAGTTTTAATCTAATTATTTCAATTGAAGATGAATAAAGTTTGATTCCATTTGAATTCTGTTTCTGCCCTCAGATGTCTAAACTGAAGATCAATACTAGTGATTCATTCATAGATGGCTGCCTCCTGTACTGTATGTTTATGTGTCTTTCTTCCCTCAGTTCTCTCTAGATGGGATGTACTGACCTGTGGGTTTGAAGTGCCTGTCTCTCAGTTCTCGCTAGATGGGATGGGGCTACGGTACCTGTGGGTTTGAAGTGCCTGTCTCTCAGTTCTCTCTAGATGGGATGGGGCTACTGTACCTGTGGGTTTGAAGTGCCTGTCTTTCAGTTATCTCTAGATGGGATGGGGCTACTGTACCTGTGGGTTTGAAGTGCCTGTCTCTCAGTTCTCTCTAGATGGGATGGGGCTACTGTACCTGTGGGTTTGAAGTGCCTGTCTCTCAGTTCTCTCTAGATGGGATGGGGCTACTGTACCTGTGGGTTTGAAGTGCCTGTCTCTCAGTTCTCTCTGGGTGGGATGGGGCTACTGTACCTGTGGGTTTGAAGTGTCTGTCTCTCAGTTCTCTCTGGGTGGGATGGGGCTACTGTACCTGTGGGTTTGAAGTGCCTGTCTCTCAGTTCTCTCTAGGTGGGATGGGGCTACTGTACCTGTGGGTTTGAAGTGCCTGTCTCTCAGTTCTCTCTAGGTGGGATGGGGCTACTGTACCTGTGGGTTTGAAGTGCCTGTCTCTCAGTTCTCTCTAGATGGGATGGGGCTACTGTACCTGTGGGTTTGAAGTGCCTGTCTCTCAGTTCTCTCTAGATGGGATGGGGCTACTGTACCTGTGGGTTTGAAGTGCCTGTCTCTCAGTTCTCTCTAGATGGGATGGGGCTACTGTACCTGTGGGTTTGAAGTGCCTGTCTTTCAGTTCTCTCTAGATGGGATGGGGCTACTGTACCTGTGGGTTTGAAGTGCCTGTCTCTCAGTTCTCCCTAGATGGGATGGGGCTACTGTACCTGTGGGTTTGAAGTGCCTGTCTCTCAGTTCTCTCTAGATGGGATGGGGCTACTGTACCTGTGGGTTTGAAGTGCCTGTCTTTCAGTTCTCTCTAGATGGGATGGGGCTACTGTACCTGTGGGTTTGAAGTGCCTGTCTCTCAGTTCTCTCTAGATGGGATGGGGCTACTGTACCTGTGGGTTTGAAGTGCCTGTCTCTCAGTTCTCTCTAGATGGGATGGGGCTACTGTACCTGTGGGTTTGAAGTGCCTGTCTCTCAGTTCTCTCTAGATGGGATGGGGCTACTGTACCTGTGGGTTTGAAGTGCCTGTCTTTCAGTTATCTCTAGATGGGATGGGGCTACTGTACCTGTGGGTTTGAAGTGCCTGTCTCTCAGTTCTCTCTAGATGGGATGGGGCTACTGTACCTGTGGGTTTGAAGTGCCTGTCTCTCAGTTCTCTCTAGATGGGATGGGGCTACTGTACCTGTGGGTTTGAAGTGCCTGTCTCTCAGTTCTCTCTAGGTGGGATGGGGCTACTGTACCTGTGGGTTTGAAGTGCCTGTCTCTCATGTGGTTGATGAGGGTGTCTTTGGAGACGCTCTTGTAGGGACACATCTTGCATTTGAACTGCTGAACGATCACCACCTCCATCATCTCCTCCAGTTCAGCCATGGTGTGGGGGACGGTGACCCCTGGTCCTCTTCCAGCCCCCCCCTCCTCCACGGCTGAAGATCTAGACCCCCCCACCATGCCACCCTCCTCTCCCCTGAAAGGCCTCCCCAGACTGGGGGACCACTGAGGCTCAGGGGCCCCCTCAACGTCAGGCTCCAGGCGGGAGGAGTAGGTCCCACTGCTGCTGATGTAAGGGCCAGGCTGGCTCTCTGTGCACTCCATAGCCTCTGCTGAGCCTGCTGTGTCTGCTTCGGGGTGGTGGTCTGATCCCACAGTGTCTGCTTCGGGGTGGTGGTCTGATCCCACAGTGTCTGCCTGGGGGTGGTGGTGGTCTGATCCCACAGTGTCTGCTTCGGGGTGGTGGTGGTCTGATCCCACAGTGTCTGCTTCGGGGTGGTGGTGGTCTGATCCCACAGTGTCTGCTTCGGGGTGGTGGTGGTCTGATCCCACAGTGTCTGCTTCGGGGTGGTGGTGGTCTGATCCCACAGTGTCTGCCTGGGGGTGGTGGTGGTCTGTGGAGGAGCCCTCGCCTCCCTCCCCTATCCCAGTGTACCGGCCCGGGGAGGCCTCTGGGCCAGTGCTGCTGCTGGTGGTCTCCATGTAGTGGGAGTGCTGGGGCTGCTGCTGGTCAGAGTGCTGTGGCTGGTCTGGGTTCTGGTTCTGGTCTGGGCCCTGGTTCTGGTCTGGGCTCTTGTTTGGGTCCTCCCTTTGCCCTTCCTGATCCTGGTAGTTGGAACAACCGGGCTGCTCTGAATCTGCAGCAACAAACTCCACATACTGCTGTAGGGTACGGTGACTCTGGGAGTGGTTAGCTCTGCTGCTGCTGTCAATGTAGCTCTGAGAGTGCTGCGGCCTCAAATCCTCTTCACACTCCATGTACACCTCCGTCCCCGCACTGCAGTCCACAACATAGTGAGAGTGGCGTCGTCGAATGCCGGGGGACGAGGGGTTGGAGTCGGCGGCTCCGCTACCCTCCACGTACCCCCGCAGGTCCTGGTCAGAGTTGTCGACTACACCGTACTCCGGGAAGCGGGACAGAGACCGGGACGAGATCCTCATCTGGTCAGGTTCCTCGTCGTCTACATACGAGGAGGACGACTCTCCAGTCTGGTCAAATCAAATAGTCAAACTTTATTTAAAGATGTTACACACTTTACCGTAAAACAACGGAATAAAAGAAACTGAAAAGCCATAAAGGAGATAAAACAAGAAGGATTTCTAAAATAAGAATTAAATCCTTGACTTAAAAGGTTGTGTTTTCAGACGTGACTCAAAAAACCTAAATCGTGTCTGCCCCTTACCTGGTCTGGTCTGTCTGCGTCTCCACCGCTACAGTCCATGTACTGAGATGCGTGGGAGTGCTGGTTGTCCTGGTCTGGGTAGTGGCTGCCAGAGGGCTGGTCTGGCTGGTCACGGTGCAGGTTATCTTGCATGTCATAAAACATTGTATGAAAAAAAAGGGACAGCATTCACTTGAAATCTCTGTTTCAATGTTCTTTCATGGCAACCCACTGGCATACGTTGCATATTTCATACCCTGCATGTCTCCCTGGTCGTGGCAGGTGGAGGTAGGACCCTCTCCCAAAGCCTCGATGGTGATGCGGTGATGGCTGGACAGGGCCGAGGTTGACGTGTGGGCTACAATAGAAGAGGGAGAAACCACACTGGTCAGACCTGGATAACTCTAGCTTTAACTCTGCTTTGTGGAAAGTAACTCTCTGTCTGGGTCTAGTACAAACCTGGATAACTCTAGTATCTCTGCTTTGTGGAAAATAACTCTCTGTCCGGGTCTAGTACAAACCTGGATAACTCTAGTTTTAACTCTGCTTTGTGGAAAGTAACTCTCTGTCCGGGTCTAGTACAAACCTGGATAACTCTAGTTTTAACTCTGCTTTGTGGAAAGTAATTATCTTTCCAGGGGACAAATAGTAACTTTGGAGGTGACTACAACTATCTGAATACAGATGTCAGGAAGTGACTCCTTTTCTGAAACTATTGATTTGGGTGCCTTCAACCAATAGCAGGGCTGTATCTGGAACTGCATGTTGGATTGGCTGTCTTCAACCAATGGCAGGGCTGTGCCTGGAACTGCATGTTGGATTGGCTGCCTTCACTAATGGCAGGGATGTATCTGGAACTGCATGTTGGATATAGAAATAGAATGAATAGAGCACATACAATCTCCTATCCTATCCTGACAGTTATAGTTGATCTACGCAATACATTTCTATCTGAACATTGTGTAAATGTCCATTCTCTTGAATGTCCATTGCCCCAGGTGTACATTATCAAGTCAAACCAAATAACGAATGATATTTTTGTACAGAGAAGTATAAATAAGTTGTGATGCTCAACTAATCCAATATGACATTAATTTCTTTAGAGCTTCTGTTCAAAACGTGACATACACACATTCTTCACGTTTGTGTTTTTTGATCAGAAATAATTGCTTATGCGTACCTTCATGTGCGTAAAAATACTACTGTTCTCAGATTTTTAATTTTTATAGATTTTAGATGTGTATTAAAATGGGGTTTTGTTGCAAAATGCTATATATCAATTGTTTAGCTGAAACGGAATGTTCGTGTCCTGTACACAAAACAATGGTTCTAAATAGTATCAGATAGGGGTTCTTTGGCTTGTAACTATAGCGGAACCCTTTTTGGCGCTTTAT
Source organism: Salvelinus alpinus (assembly GCF_045679555.1). Taxonomy (NCBI): domain Eukaryota; kingdom Metazoa; phylum Chordata; class Actinopteri; order Salmoniformes; family Salmonidae; genus Salvelinus; species Salvelinus alpinus. The sequence goes on along the minus strand of NC_092102.1, from coordinate 47,108,626 downwards.
AGAACCCTTTTTGAAGGTTAAATAAAGAACCATTCTCATAAGTTTCTATATGGAACCCTTGATTTGTGGTTGTTTCACCTAGCTATCTTAAGATAAATGCACTAACTAAGTCGCTCTAGATAAGAGCATCTACTAAATGACTAACATGTCAAACGTAAATACTTTACATACATGATCTCATATTACTGTATTGATAAATGTTTTATTTAAAAAAATATCTCATATATACACTGAGTGTACAAAACATTAAGGACACCTTCCTAATATTAAGCTGCACCTCCCCCTTTCCCCCTCAGAACAGACTCAATCCGCCGGGGCATGGACTCTACAAGGTGTTGAAAACGTTCCACAGAGATGTCAAGTTGGCTGGGTGTTCTTTGGGTGGTGGACCATCCTTGATACACACGGGAAACCGTTGAGCGTGAAAAACCCAGCAGCGTTGCAGTTCTTGACACAAACTGGTGCGCCTGGCCCCTACTACCATACTCCTTTCAAAGCCACTTAAATCGTTGTCTTACCCATTCAACCTCTGAATAGCACACATATACAATCCATGTCTCAATTGTCTCAAGGCTTAAAAATCCTTCTTTAACCTGTCTCCTCCCCTTCATCTACACTGATTGAAGTGGATTTAACAAGTGACATCAATAAGGGATCATAGCTTTCACCTGGATTCACCTGGTCAGTCTATGTCATGGAAAGAGCAGGTGTCCTTAATGTTTTGTATACTCAGTGTATATTGATGTCACAAAATGTATCGTTTGTACAGTTCTTTATTAAAAGTGTAGTTATTTGTCACATTTGACTGTAAAATCAAGCAGTACTACCCATTTCTCTGCGAGTGAGGTGGGATATATAACGTTTTGCAACAAAACATGATTATTTGTCCGTCATTGAACAACCCCATTCCATGATAAGATGGTGAAAAAACATCTCTTTCATAAGTTCTTTAAACAACAAACGCTAATTTGCCCAACATTTCCTGATATATATAAAGCTTTTTGAAATTAAACTCTTCATTTGATCTACACAATACATTTCTATCTTTACATTGTGTAAATGTCCATTCTCCTGAATGTCCATCGCTCCAGGTGTACCGAATCAAGTCAAACCAATCAACCAATGATATTTTGTACAGATAAGTGTTCTTGTTTCAAAAATACACTATACCATCTTTAAAAGGGATAGTTTATTCAGAATACAAAAACATGATGTTCAACCTGCCATGGCTGTGTTGGCTTCATGACGAAATCATGAAATATACTTATTCCTTTCACTGAGGGAAAGAGGGGAATGTATACCGTTTACATTCCGTCAGGATATGTTACTGTTAGCCATCAGAGATCCTCTGGAAGGAGAAGAGACACAGTCTGGTACCAGTCACCATGACAGCCGTGAGTTGGGGAGGAGTGTTGCACTTTGGGGCAGAGGTCAGGTCAGATGAAGTGAGGAAGAACAGATATCACGAAAGGTTCTGTCTAGCAACAGAGATGCATTGGCTGTTCAGACGTGTAGGAGGAGACTCAGCATAGGAGAAAGGGTTAAATATCAGTGCTTGTGTGAATTTGTCTTCTTTTGATTAAACTTGATTTATGCTTTCATAAGAGTCCGTCGAGTTCTTACTCTGATATTTAGAACCTAACAGCTGTATTTGATTCCAGAAGGCAGTTTTGGAATGTTTCGTTTCCCTTCGATACTTAAGAGCCATATTTTGTTACTGTTAGCATTCTCACTAACACGTAACATTAAAACACTATAGTGCCTATGTAAAAAAAACTAATTTACTTTTGAAGCAACATTTTATTAGCATGTTGCATTAATAGCATTTTAATTGTCTAGCAATGAGCGGAGAGTTTTTGTAACTATTGTACACAAGCGGAATTAGTTCCTGTAGCCTGTGAGAGAAAAGCTCACCATCATCTGATCCTTGTAGTATCAAATACTGACCCTCACTGGTCTCTGCAGGGCCGTCCTCTGCACTGGTCACTGCTATACAACCTGGACAACAATGATACATAGATATTGACTGTGATGGACAGATTACATTACCTGAATGGCGTATGTTGTACTGACATTGATTGTTACGTTTATGTCTAATGTTTTATATATTTTCACGATTGATAGGAATCAAATTCCCTTCGGGGGAAAATGTTTTTCATTCCCTCACCGTTCATGATGTCGGGTCCGATGGTGGACTCTATGATCTTGTCTATGGCTGATCCCAGATCTGAGGAGGTGGAGGCTGTCGAGTCAGACACCGCCGCGCTGGAGTGAACCATCACCTGTAATATAATATATGGTATGACGTTTTTTAAATGTATTTTTAACCTTCATTTAACTAGGCAAGTCAGTTAAGAAATAAATCTTATTTACAATGATGGCCTAGGAACAGTGGGTTAACTGCCTTGTTCAGGGGCAGAACAACAGATGTATACCTTGTCAGCTTGAGGATTCGATCTAGCAACCTTTTCGGTTACTGGCCCAACACTCTAACCACTAGGCTACATGCCCTTCTATCCAAAGCGACTAACGATCAGTGACATTCAACTAAGGTAGGTAAAATAACTTTATACATGTCAATCCAAGTCAAATCTAAAAGAAACACAGCTATTAGCTAAATCAATGCTAGTAAGAAAAGAGTGTAGTATACCAGTAAAAAAATGTTTGGGGGGAGAAGGGTACTATGGGGGTGAACCAAGGTGCGCTTGAATATTAGAGATCCTCACCTGGGCTGACCCAGACACCAGGATGGACTGCGTTACAGTGGAGACGCTGGTGGACTGGGCCACAGAGGAGGAGTCTGGGAGGTGGACGGTGGCCCTGTGGTGGGTGACATCCGTACTGGAGCTAGTCTCTGGTAGGAACACCTGGAAACAGAAACACGGGTGAGAGGCATGGCCATGGAGGCTAAATAAAACTTAAGGTCACACTTTATGTGGCTAGTGCCATATAGATGCTCTACAGATGGTCATACTGTCAACAAACTATCTGTTGATAAGCAACTGCTTGTTATGGTTACAGTTAGGGTTAGGTTGAGAATAAGGGTAAGGGTTAAGTTTAGGGTTAGGATAAGGGTTAAGGTTAGTAGATAGTTAGTTGAAATGTTGTTGACAGTTATTGAACATCTACTAACCATCTATTTGGGACTATCCAAAATAAAAGTGTTACCAAATCACTAGAGCCCCTATCAGGACAATCAAACATAGACGTCATTGGATCCTTGAAAAAGTGCTTTATAAAATGTACTATGATTATCATTACAAACACACAGGCTTTAAGTGTATTACTTTTGACTTTATTACACTGTACCATTAAGTATCTCTTGTATGTTACATAGCATTAAAATTGGATGATTCTGAACAGTTCAGATAGTGTTGTTGTTCATACCAGGACCCCCTCTGAGCTCTGTCCCACGTGGCAGTCTGACTCTGGGGCAATGCCGTGGTGACCGTGTCCGTGGCGACCGTGCCCGTGGTGGTGCTGGCTGTGATGTTGGGATGCATGGTGGGCCGCTGCATCACTGCTGTCTGCAGACATGGCCTCTGAGGACTCCATGCCCATACCGCTCTCCGACGGCTCCTCCATCCTGGACCCTGACGGACCCACATCACTGCTGCTCTCCACCTCTATCTCCCCTTCCATCTAGTATAGAAAATAATATGGTCCATAGCAGCGCTTTTTAGAATTGAATGTTCATTTTCCCCAGAGGGAACTTCAGTATCCAAAGAGACTGGGTGACATGTTCCGTGTGTGAGGGAATCAAACCCACAACCTTGGCATTGTCAACATAATGCTTTTAACTCTCGAGCCATCTGACCCATTTCCATCCTTAGGACAGTCATGGTCACACTAGTCCTTCCTTCCTTAGGACAGTCATGGTCACACTAGTCCTTCCTTCCTTAGGACAGTCATGGTCACACTAGACACATCTATATTGATGATAGATAGCAGTTTTCAACTATAATACGTCTATCGAATATCCATCTTCTGGCATTAGCCTATTCTTTCACAGGGAGTGTACTTTTAATTGGATATTGATTGTGTGAAATAACCTTCTTTTTTTTTAAAGAATTGCAGCTTATTGCATATCAGTTTATAGGTGTTTCTCTAGAGTAGCATTCGTGAGGGTGCTTTGTTGAACGGGACTCCTTTCTGTGGGTCTTTGAGTGTGAAGGTAAACAATATCACTGATTAACATGCAGTAGTTATCCAGCTAGTTAGCTACATGGCTAACTGTAACTTGACTACATTGGACGTGGTTTCTTCTTCTGTGTGCTTAGATAGCCAAAGTGAAAGCCACGTTTACTAGCTAGTAGCTAAATTAGCTAGTAATAGCAGCTTTGCTAGGAAGACAGCAAGGTTAGTTAGCCAGCTAACGTTCGTTCTTGGATAAGCCAGTCAGATCCTGGTAATGTAATACTGCTAACATGAGGTTGCACAACACATGCAACAAGGTCGGTGGCATAACAGGTCAAATATAGCCATTATTGTCGTTTTTATTTTGTCAACTCTAGCTAAACACACCTGGAGTCGAGCGTGTAGCTAACAACGACCCCTCTTTTTGATTTAAACAAGCCTAGCTGCCCTCCCTCCTGCCTGCTCCGCCATTTTCCGCCAAGCCTTCGTTTTGCATTCAGGCATTATAGAACCTACCAAGGCGTGGGGCCTCGAGGGCCTCAGCAAAAACAGATCGCCCAACGCTCGTTCCTGAAGAAAATGTAATTAATTTATCTATATAACACGAGATCCTGTGGGATTTTTACTTACCGTGTATTGCGAGTTGAATTCGTTTATGACTTAGTAGACACGCCAAACAGTATAAGAAGTTGTACGCGATAATTGCTACTCCATTCTAGTCGGGCGCCATCAGTATCTCCTCGCTTCCTGTTCGACAAACCGGATCTTATTTCTCTGTTTTGCTAAAGTGGAAGCCGCTTTAAAATGTGCTCCTTGCATTTTCATTGTGTTAAGGGCAGCTTCCCCCCCCCCAATTAATCGTATTAAACGATTATATTCAATAAATATAATTAAGAGTATATTTAGATGTTTGGGGAAAGTATAGGATTATTGTTTCCAGAGGAAGACGTATTACAGAATTTGACTATGAGCAGCGCAGTAATATCAAGTGTAATATCGAGCTTCTTACGATGTTGCATCAAGCTGCTTCTTACAATTGTAAAATAGCATCTTGATGATTGTATAACTATGGTTAGATGTTACAATGCATCTATTTACTTGGATTTGTTATAATGTGGCAGTGGCACCTAATTACGCTGGATGTTTGGCTCTGTCAGCTGTGTGGACATTCAACAACAAAAAACAGGCATAGCTTCAACTATTATGCGGAACCTCATTGTGTTGACAGCAGAGAGGAAGAGGCTTGGTGACAGCTGCACAAGATGATTAGTTAGCTATATAGTTAAAATGACAACAACTAATAATGAAGTGCTATTTGTTTATTGAATTTCCAGTTCTAATACAAAACATTGATTTACTTACAAAATAACTTAAAAGTGATGGAGACACCATTGCGTGACATCCAGTGCAAAATACATGGCTTTTGAGCCAGTTCAGAAATATAAAATAACACCAAATAAACCAACATTGCATTGTTGAACACAAAAATAAAACCAGAGGGTAATATACATACAAATTCATGGCTCATCAAAAATATCTGCGCCAGGCAGATAGGCTTAAGCACCAACAGATTGTGAATCGGATCTGCTGGTGCTGAAATCGTTATTTCAGGGCTGTGGTTATCTGTCTCTGGACCCTAGACTAGAGGACAATGAACCCATTTACTCACACAGTTAGAAGGAAATTGCCCATACATGTGTATCATTTGGTTTGACCTGAATCAACTGGGCGGGGGGCAATATTTCACCATCTTACAAAGCACACAAAGTGGGGCGTCGTTTCAACTTTACAAACGGCACCCCATACACCAACAGTACCACAAGCACTCATCTGCATAATTCTCACATCAGAGATCCCCCTTTATAGCCTCAGGGGAGACAGAGAATGGCATAGCAGTAAGTTGGCAAGACAGCACAAACAAATCTGGGACTCAGGCTAAGAATGAACATCCTGTTGGAAAGGTTCTTAAATATTCAGCCCAGAAACAGTTCCATAGAAATAGACATACTAGAACCGAGATGGCCCCTTAGACCGTCACGGAATACTGACTTGAATGGGGATACTCATTCTACTATATCAATTTCTATGGGTAAAGTAGCTCAGTAGCGGTAGTTGGAGGAGTCGGTGCACTTCAGGATATCGTACTTCACGTATCCCACACGGTCTACCTGTCTCCTAGAGTTCATTCGCCAGTAGAAACGATCCCGACAGAAGTAGATGTGGCCTAGAGTAGAAACAATCACAATACGTTATGAGGAGTTATAACATGATTGTAATGTGTCTAACTTTGATAAGAAAGTACAAACTAAACTGACAGTTTGCTGTAATATTTCTTTGCTTCGTGTAGAATAAAATAAGGCCCCTTTTAAAGGTCTACACACAGAGTAAATTAATAATTTAATATTTACCCTTGAAGTGGAAGACATCATGAGCATCATTGGGAACACCCCCGAAGACAATGTCTGTGAAGCGGGGATATCCCTTGTCGATATTCTGGCCCTTCACATCCAGCCTGTAAGGATCAGATACATTTGGTTTGGTTATTACAAAACACAGACCTACAGATCCAGTAAATAGTTATAAGTTTAACCCTTCCTTGAGCTCTTCTGATCCTGATCATCTTCTAGTTACATTTTAGATCAGTATTTTCTAGGTTATGATAATATAGTTTATATAACAATATTCTGCTGCTTAGCAGTCACTTTTATCCAAAGCAATTTACAATACAGTGTGTGCATGCATTTCTAGTATGTGTATACGATGACAATCCCTTCAGAACTTGAACCCACAACCTTATCTCAACACACCCTCCTTCCTGAATTTTTTTTTTTTTTCCTGGTTTTTGTTCTACCTTATGTTCTTTTTAGTACTAAATTGATATTGATTACTGCATTTTTTGTGTTTTAGAGCTTGCAAGAAAGGCATTTCACTGTACTTGTATACAGGACATTGAAACTTGACTCACCTCCAGTAGTTCTCTCCACTGAAGAGCAGCACCTTGCCTTTCCCTCTCTGCAGTGCTCCCTCCACCTTCTCTACAGTAGAGGGCAGACCCAGTTTGTCAATGCTGCGGGGTCCCAGGAGACTCTGTCCTGTATACACCCAGAACCTGGTGCCTGAGGGATAACAGAGACGAAGCTTAGAGTGATGTCGTCTGTGTGTGTGTGTGTGTGGATGGGAAATGTGTGTGTGTGTGTGTGTGTGTGTGTGTGTGTGTGTGTGTGTGTGTGTGTGTGTGTGTGTGTGTGTGTGTGTGTGTGTGTGTGTGTGTGTAAAAATCAGAATTCTGTTTACCTGAGAAGAAGTAGATTTTCTTTGTCACAAGGTCCTCAAAGGCCGTGTCAATGACGGCTGGCAGAGCTGGCCACCTCTCAGACATGGAGAACGGACCCTTCAGTCCACCGTCTGTCTTGCTTGACAGCCTCCAATATTGCCTGTTGGATCAGCAAAAAACATCACAATTAGGAAATTAGCAACAATGTATAATTATTTTCTACATTATAAGATAATGGGCTATACTGTCAGAAGAAATTGTACTATAATGAACCAAAAAGTGTTCATGATGGTCCTTGTGGTGTAGCTGTTCTTAGTAGTAAAAGGGTAATCCAGTGTAAGGAATATGTGAATCCTTGGCTTGTTTATTTACATTCTGTCCTGTACTCTTACATTGTATATCCTGTTTTTCTCTCCGGTTATCTCTCCCTTAGCTCATAACTCTATCCTGTATCTCTCGCTAGTTATCTCTCCCTTAGCTCATAACTCCATCCTGTATCTCTCTCCGGTTATCTCTCCCGTAGCCCATAACTCTATCCTGTATCTCTCTCTGGTTATCTCTCCCTTAACTCATAACTCTATCCTCTATCTCTCTTCGGTTATCTCTCCCTTATCTCACAACTCTTGTGCTCTCTTAAAGGGGCACAACACCCATTTAACATCAAAGCCCTCAAAAAGGTTCTACTGTCGGACAGCAAAGCAACCTTCTTTTTAAAAAGGTTGCTCACCCATCCTTGAAGAAGTGCAGGTCTCCATCGATCTCTGTGATGGTGTCGAACTTGTTGATCTGACAGGGGTCCTGGGATGGGTCCACAGGGTGTGTAGTGGTGGGGCTGGTAGTGGTGGTAGTCGGGGTGTTGGGCTCAGGCTCATCGCTGGGACCAGGTGTAGGGATGGTGGGCCCAGGGGGTGTGGGGTCAGGGCCTGTCTTGGATCCTGGGTGGGAAGATAGTGGGAAGGAATGCAATGAATGAAATGAACAACACTTAACTATTGTCATTGTTGTTCCATTACCAACTGGTCTCTGTGGTGATAGAGGGAAATACTGCGTTGTTGTATGTATGTATGTTGTGAATTCTGTGCTATTCACATGATATTGCAGCCTGGTGCAAGGTCTGTTTGTTTTGCCAACCCCTATGGTCGTTGTCAGTCAAGAAAGCACAAACAGATCTAGGACCAGACTAGGGATATTGTGTAATCATGTCATATTGTGATAATATCATACCATAGAGATACTGAATGCCCTCAACATCATCTTCATGCAGGGAGAAGTCTTCAACGTAGCTGTACATGGGATACATGAGGGCGTCTCTGATGTTGGAGTGGTCCAGACCCAGGGCATGACCAAACTCGTGGGCCGCAACCAGGAACAGACTGTAGCCTGAGAGAGGAGAGGGTGAGTAGAAACACATCATTAAGTCAGTTGTAGTGTGCACCTATGGCCTGAGTGCAAGTCTGCTATCACGCCAACTACCCGTCAATCCATGTCATGTTTGGCTGTAAAATTACAGTAATGGAGTTGGCTCGAGCACAAACAGATCTGGGACCAGGCTATAAGAAGGAGACAACAGATCTGGGATTAGGCTATAGAAGGAGACAACAGATCTGGGACCAGGCTATAGCAGGAGACAACAGATCTGGGACCAGGCTATAGAAGTAGACAACAGATCTGTGACCAGGCTATAGAAGGAGACAACAGATCTGGGACCAGGCTATAGAAGTAGACAACAGATCTGTGACCAGGCTATAGAAGTAGACAACAGATCTGGGACCAGGCTATAGAAGGAGACAACAGATCTGGGACCAGGCTATAGAAGGAGACAACAGATCTGTGACCAGGCTAGTGCACCTACAGTAATATACATTTTCCACACTATTGAACCAAGATGAGCTATACTGCGCTAGCCTGGTTATGCATATACCAAGAACCGTGCTGGAAAGGGCAATTTGAAAGTAAATGATCCGAGCCAGCAGTTTGAGTCAGCATGGTAGGTGCACTGACATTGTCTATGTCACTCACCCCTATCTGGGCAGAAGCCCCATTTCGTGTCTGCGTCAAAGTCGCCGGTGGTAGCGCACCACAGCCTGCCGTCTCCCCGTCCCTCGCTGGTGCATGCGTCATACTTCTTCCCCAGGAAGACAAAGGGGAACTGGCACGGCTCTCCCTCAGAGTTTCCACCAATCACAGCCGTATCTGTCATAACACAGACACAACACTATTAGGGAACATGTGTCACTGAAGGCAGGCTAGTGATTCATGTATGTGTGACAGTAATCAGACCTGGGTTCAAATACTATTTGTGTTCTCTGGCTGTGCTTGATTGAGGTTTCCTGGAGCAATGGAACCATTGGAATAGTCCCAAAAATGCAAACCCCGCCCATCTGACTCTCCAGACAAGATCAATCAAACATTCAAAGTATTTGAAAGAAAAATAATACTTTTTGAACCCAGGTCTGGTAGTGGTGACAGTGATACTCCCTCACCTCTGTTGGGACAGAAGCCATATTTCTTATCCTTGTCAAAGTTGTCTGTGGTGGAACACCAGCGGTATCCATCACTGCGACCCTCCGTGGTGCAACCTTCATATGTCTCCCCCAGGAACACGAAGGGGAACACACATTCTTTGCCGTTGCTGTTTCCGTCGAATGTGTACAGAACTGTGTGTGAGAAAACGGAGAGAGGGAGCGAGAGAGAGAAAGAGGGAGAGAAAGAGAGAGAGAAAGAGGTAGAGAGACAGGGGACGTATAATTAGAGGCATGTCAAAGCAAACTCTGTCTAAAAGACTTTCTGACCAATCATTCCTCTCAAGTATTAACTATCAATCTTACGTTCACTTGGACAGAAGCCGAATTTCTTGTCTCTGCCGTAGTCGGCTGTGGTGGCACACCAGGGCAGGTTGTCAGAGCGCCCCTCTGTGGTGCAGGTGGAGTACTCCTTGCCCTCGAAGGAGAAAGGGAAGTGGCACAGGGCACCCTCTGCGTTGCCAAAGCTAGTCTTCACAGCTAGAACAAAAAAAGTGATGTTTTTATTGGGAGCAATTGTGAACAATAGCTATGTCAAACATGATTAAATACATATAATAAGATGGTTCACTGCAGCTCAAGATTTCAATCCTACAGATGATGTGGAGATGTTGACAGAGGCACATAGTTCAGTTCAATCTCAGTCAATAAGATGCTTAAAATGCACACTACGGGGTGACCTAGCATCATGAAATACTGGACACTACGGGGTGACCTAGCATCATGAAATACTGGACACTACGGGGAGACCTAGCATCATGAAATACTGGACACTACGGGGAGACCTAGCATCATGAAATACTGGACACTACAGGGTGACCTAGCATCATGAAATACTGGACACTAGGGCGAGACCTAGCTACATTAAATACTGGACATTACAGGTAGACCAATATCCATGAAACGCTGGAAACTACTGGGAGACCTAGCTCCATGAAATACTGGACACTACGGGGAGACCTAACTCCATGAAATACTGACTGACTGAAACAGCCAGGATTGACTATACACCTCCATGCTTACCTGCTCCTTTGCCGAGGGTCCAGTTTTCGTCATCGTCAAAGTGGGCGTCTCCCTGTATGCCCTCACCAGGGGGGAAGGCGTGGGCCAGAAGGCCGTCCTTACCATCGAAGGGGTAGCCGTCTCCATGATCTGGAAAATAACAAGGCAATGAATTAATGCCATTAATTTCATGCAGGTTTGGGGTCAAATGTATTTCAATATGGTCAGTTCAGTTAGTTCCTTTCATGTTTCTTCAATAAAGATTTAATTTGGATGTTTTAAAAATGTCAATGTTCTGGGAGGCTGAGGCTGTTTAATTGATGCTTTCAGAGATTGTATGGCACATATTGCATAGCCTTGAAATCCAAAACTGACACGCGCCGTTTCACTGAAGTGAAACAATGGGTGAAAAAACAAGAGCATCAGTTTGGATCCCGGGCTGCATACAGTTACCGCAGCCCTTCTTTACCTGCTTTTCCAAATGACACCATGATGTCGGCGGTGCCGTCGAAGAGTCGCGTGAAGGTGAGAGGGGTGACCTCGCTCCACACCTTGAAGGCTCTGGCGAAGGCATCGTCTATCAGAGAGGCTCCCATGTCTGGAGAGTAGTTCAGGATCCTAGAGAGAAAAGCAAATCGCTATTAAGGCAACTGAGGCTTTAACGGCCACATGTTTAGCTACTTGCTCTGTTTACTGTAAATCATATAGTATTTCCAGGCCATTGTTACACTGTGCACACCTGGCTTTAACTTCTCCGCACACTGTACCTGCAACACTAACCTCGTCCACACTGGGTGGATGAGATTACCGCAACCCTAATGCTAGAACCCTAAACCAGTGCCACATAATCCCCTTCACAGTACCTGTATGTAACATCATGATGATCCCATTTTAGGTCCCCGTCAAAGGTCTGGTAGGAGCGTACGTCGGGTACCCCACAGCGAGGTGCCTTCATGGCTGCTACCGTAGACTTGTCCAGCGTCCCTGTCTCCTCCAACCCCATCTGCCTCTGCATTCTCGTCAGAGCCTTGGAGTTGGACACCAAGGACTGGAAACCACTGCGGTGCTGAACGTTCATGTAGCCAAATCTCTTCAGGTAGCTCTGGAGGTAGGAAATAATGAACGCGACGAGATTTAATAGATAATTTTGATAATTGCAAATAATGAGATTACAAATGTTGAGATTATTGCATATAATTAGAAATGACTCCATTTAGATTGATTGACTTTAGGTTTATATTATAAGTCATGACATTGAGACACAATGGACAATTCGACCAAATGTATTTTAGCAATCCTCCACACACAGCCCAGGCTGTATGTTTTGTTTTCAGGACAAATTAAATCTGTTTATAGATTAAAAAATAAAACAAAAGCTAGAACATTTAATGCATCTCTATGTATCCGCTACTCACTTCTGCCAGCTCCAAATCCGTCATGTTCTTAAGGACATCTCCAGGGAAGGTGACAGACACGCTTTTCTTCAGGGGAACGCACCATCCACCTACAGTGCACATTGCCAACACTAGGAAAACCAGAACTCTATGGTGAGATCTCATGGTGAGACCAAGGTAAGATGAAAGTCGCCCAAAGTAATAGAGAAGATACTATGATGTGCCAGACAGCCAATGAAGGGACTCTCAGTGACAGTAACAAAGCTTGCAGTGGATCACTGTTCCTTGAAGTTCAGTGGATAGGATGTTCTCCTTTGGTGCTTTGGGTTCAGTATTTATGCTCTTAGTCTTAGTCACCTTCTTAACCTCCACCCCCTTTCTCTCTCCCCCCTCCTCTCTCTCTCTCTCTCTCTCTCTCTCTCTCTCTCTCTCTCTCTCTCTCTCTCTCTCTCTCTCTCTCTCTCCCCTCCTCTCTCTCTCTCTCTCTCTCTCTCTCTCTCTCTCTCTCTCTCTCTCTCTCTCTCTCTCTCTCTCTCTCCCCCCTCCTCTCTCTCTCTCTCTCTCTCTCTCTCTCTCTCTCTCTCTCTCTCTCTCTCTCTCTCCCGGTCATTACCCCTCCCACTGGGAGTGAGCATTATGTTATTGTTCAGGGGGTTTCCAAAATGTAGTAATCTACAAATGTATCCCAATATCTAACTTTTTTTTGTTCCGTTTTGACATGTACAAGGATCACAGGAGGATGGTGGAACCTTAATTAGGGAGGACAGGGCTCGTGGTAATGTCTGGAGCGGAAATAAGTGGAATGGTATCAAATACATCAAACACATGAGTTCGATGCCGTTCCATTCGCTCCGTTCCAGACATTATTATGAGCTGTCCTCCCGTCACCAGCCTCCACTGACGAGGATAACACACACAGTTGGGAACAATACACAGTTGAATAATTATGTTTTGGCTTTTATTGTAGTCAAAGCAATGTATGGAATTTTGGCAAAAGAGTGACACTATGACATAAATGTAATCTAAAATAACTATTTCTTATGGGAACCTATTTCCTGTAGTAACAGGAAATGCCAGCATAACAACCTATCCCTCAACGTAACCAAGACTAAGAAGATGATTGTGGACTACAGGAAAAGGAGGACCGAACACGCCCCCCATTCTCATCGACGGGGCTGTAGTGGAGCAGGTTGAGAGCTTCAAGTTCCTTGGTGTCCACATCAACAACAAACTAGAATGGTCCAAACACACCAAGACATTCATGAAGAGGGCACGACAAAGCCTATTCTCCCTCAGGAAACTCAAAAGGTTCTACAGCTGCAACATCGAGAGCATCCTGACTGGTTGCATCACTGCCTGGTACGGCAATTGCTTGGCCTCTGACCGCAAGGCACTACAGAGGGTAGTGCGAACGGCCCAGTACATCACTGGGGCCAAGATTCCTGCCATCCAGGACCTCTACACCAGGTGGTGTCAGAGGAAGGCCCTAAAAATTGTCAAAGACCCCAGCCACCCCAGTCATAGACTGTTCTCTCTACTACCGCATGGCAAGCGGTACCGGAGTGCCAAGTCTAGGACCAAAAGGCTTCTCAACAGTTTTTACCCCCAAGCCATAAGACTCCTAAATAGGTAATCAAATGGCTCCCCGGACTATTTGCATTGTGTGCCCCCCCCCAACCCCTCTTTTTACACTGCTGCTAATCTCTGTTTATCATATATGCATAGTCACTTTAACTATACATTCATGTACATACTACCTGAGTTGGGCCGACCAACCAGTGCTCCCGCACATTGGCTAACCGGGCTATCTGCGTTGTGTCCCGCCACCAACCCCTCTTTTACACTACTGCTACTCTCTGTTCATCATATATGCATAGTCACTTTAACCATATCTACATACTGCCTCAATCAGCCTGACTAACCGGTGTCTGTATGTAGCCTCGCTACTTTTATAGCCTCGCTACTGTATATAGCCTGTCTTTTTACTGTTTTATTTCTTTACTTACCTATTGTTCACCTAATACCTTTTTTGCACTATTGGTTAGAGCCTGTAAGTAAGCATTTCCCTGTAAGGTCTACACCTTAGTTGTATTCGACGCACGTAATAAACTTTGATTTGATTTGATTTGAACAGGGTATGCTGTAGTGTCCCAGAAATCCATTGTTTTCATTTCCTGTACGAGGTTCTAGGAAAAGCACCTGCTGACTAGTTTTTGAGTCACATAAATATATGCATAGTTATGGTTACGGCATGTTTATTCAATGGTCATATTCATCTGTGAGGTTTAACCAGAGGTTGTGTAACTGTAACACATGTGGAAGATAAATGTAAAATGTAAAATAATACACAAACTTCTGTTATCTAAAATAATACATTGTAGCTGAAAAAAAAAAAAAAAAAAAACTTCTCTAAATGGAGATTGCTTCCACTTTTCTATTTTCAGACTTAGAAAACTGTGACTGACTGGGTCAAGCTATAACTACTGTACTGACAACTGTCTAAGATATACAGGCCTAGTGGTTACAGCATTGGACTAGTAACCGAAAGGTTGCAAGTTCGAATCCCCGAGCTGACAAGGTACAAAATCTGTCATTCTACCCCTGAACAAGGCAGTTAACCCACTATTCCTAGGCCATCATTGAAAATAAGAATTTGTTCGTAACTGACTTGCCTAGTTTAAATAAAGGTATAAAAATAACATTCTCTGTCTTTCCCCACAGATCAATGACTGAATACATGTAGTAGATGAGGTATGGTTCAGAATGATATGGCTGACATTGAACTAAATAAAAATGTTACAAACAAAATAAATTGATACAGAAAGTCATGTTTTTATATATATTTACATATTTATTTGTATATATAAGGATCTAATAATGCTATGCACATTATTACACAAATAAAATGCTTCTTAACAACATACGTTGTGATTAATTTCACAACTGAACTTTTTACTGAACATGTCCATGTCATAATGGCGTTGCAATACCATCTGTGGACAATTTGTTTTAGGTAACAAGCTACATTAATGTCACCATAACAGTGATGATCATCACCTAAATCATTGTGATCAAACGCGTGAGCCCCATATTGGGTCATCAGTAGTGTGTGTTTCCCAACAGAGGAGATCTTTCATCATTCAAGACTGGTTTTATTTCCAGTCCAAGCGTCCAATAATCTTACAGAGGCCTCAGTGCAACACCTTTACAACATACAGAGTAGAGTATTGGTTTGCTCTTCTGCCTTACAATCAAAATGGAGACAATGACCCCCGAAAGACCAGATACAACGTGACCTATTATTATGATGTGGTTATGTGGTTAATTACTTCTGTATATAGCAGCATTTCTGTGAAGCAGGAAGAATGACTCAAACCTGCATGAGGGGCTTTTTTTTCTATGAGCACACAGCTGACCCCCCCCCCCCCCCCCCTGTCCCCATATACACTAGACCAGATGTGTCGAGAAGCGGTCTACAGCTGGGAATGATCCAGGTGATGGTACAACTATAGACATTGAATCACATTCATTCTAGTTCCGTAGGCAGGACGTGAGGCAAGGGACTGATGGGAAGCATTGTCCATCTACTTTCTGCCAGTGGTTGGCGAAAGGCTGGTTGGTTTTCTCAGAATTATTGGTAAAGGGATATGACAAACAACACCAAAGAAATGTTGCCGTGTTCGTTAGGATATTGCATGAGCATATCTTGTATCTTATCTTGATAGCTGTCCAAGGTGCAAAATATATTTACTCGATCCCATACACAATTCACTTCAGTCTACAGTATACAGTAGCTTTGATGCACCTGGTATACACATACAGCAACAGCCTAAAAATATACTGCTCCAGTCCAGGAACATACATTGGCCAATGCTCACTGTAGGCCTGATGCCATAAAGGTGCAGTTAAGAAGAGCCGGTTGAGTATTTCTGTGTAAAATGGAGGTCAGGAAAAGGTAACAAGTACCATAAAACAAAGGAAATTAAAAACCATAGAAACATCTCTTGAAAATCTCTTACTGTAAAACCACAACGGGAGTCATTGTCTGCATTTATAAACTGGGTGGTTCGAGCCCTGAATGCCGATTGGCTGACAGCCATGGTATATCAACCGTATACTACGGGTATGACAAATCATTAATTTTTTACTGCTCTAATTATGTTGGTAACCAGTTTATAATAGCAATAAGGTACCTCGTGGGTTTGTGATATATGGCCGAAATATACCACGGCTAAGGGCTGTGTCCAGGCACTCCGCAACAAGAACAGCCCTTAGCCGTGGTATATTGGTCATATACCACCCCCCCCCCCCCCGGGCCTTATTTCTTAATTATACCAGCAGAGTTAAGGGAAAATGTGTGGAACAGATCTGCTCTGCTATAGTCTGTCAGAACCTTGCTCGCTTGATGCGTAACAGAAACCTGAAGACTTGTGTTGGCTCTCGAAGCTAATGCCATAGCCTTTAGCTCAGCATAATTACACAGTCTTGTAAATTGTTCAAACCCAGTCAATCATACTAACTTGCTCCTAAAAAAAGCTGTTTGTCAGACTCAGCACAGTTGAGACTGACAGAGAGATCTGGAGACTGACAGAGAGATCTGGAGACTGACAGAGAGATCTGGAGACTGACAGAGAGATCAAGTATCAGAAAAATAGACTATTTTGATGACGACTGGTCTAATGGACCAGAAATAACTACTTCTGACTGGCTGTTGTCCTTGGGACTGATGAGTCAAATCAGTCTGGCTCCACTCCTCTGTTAGGGGAAGTGTTTCCGCCTGCCTGCAGCACGGTCTTATACAATACACATGACTCACCTTCAGCAGGTATGTTTTTTTTCTGTATGTGTGTGTACCTGACATACTGTTACACTACATGGCCAAAAGTATGTGGACACCTGCTCGTCAAACATCTCATTCCAAAATCATGGGAATTAATACGAAGTTGGTCCCCCCCTTTGCTGCTATAACAGACTCCACTCTTCTGAGAATACTTTCCACTAGATGTTGGAACATTGCTGCGGGGACTCGCTTCCATTCAGCCACAAGAGCATTAGTGAGGTCGGGCACGGTTGTTGCCCGATTAGGCCTGGCTCGCAATCAGCGTTCCAATTCATCCCCAAGGTGTTTGATGGGGTTGAGGTCAGGGCTCTGTGCAGGCCAGTCAAGTTCTTCCACATCAATCTCAACAAACCTTGACAAACCTGTATGGACCTCGCTTTGTGCATGGGAGCATTGTCCTGCTGTAACAGGAAAGGACCTTCCCCAAACTGCTGTAGCGTTAAGATTTCCCTTCACTGGAACTAAGGGGCCTAATTCCGACTAATGAAAAACAGCCCCAGACCATTATTCCACCTCCACCAAACGTTACAGTTGGCACTATGCATTGGGACAGGTAGCGTTCTCCTGGCATCTGCCAAACCCAGATTTGTCCGTCGGACTGCCAGATAGTAAAGCATGATTCATCCCTCCAGAGAACGCGTTTCCAATGGCGGCGAGTTTTACACCACTCAAGCCGACGCTTGGCATTGTGCATGGTGATCTTAGGCTTGTGTGTAGCTGCTCAGCCATGGAAACCCATTTCATGAAGCTCCCGACGAACAGTTATTGTGCTGACGTTGCTTCCAGCGGCAGGTTGGAACTCGGTAGTGAGTGTTGCAACTGAGGACAGACGATTTTTACTCGCTACGCGTTTCAGCCCTCGGAGATCCTGTTCTGTGAGGTTGGGTGGCCTACTACCAATGTTTGTCTGTAGTGATTGCATGGCTGTGTGCTCAATTTTATAACATGTCAGCAACGGGTGTGGCTGAAATAGCTGGAATCCACTCATTTGAATGGGTGTCCACATACCCGTTGTAAGAGGAGAAAAACACACAGAACTGTTCAGGTGGGTTCTAAACAATGTAAATCAATTCAGAGTTGTTTTTAGTTTTGAGTAGTACAGAAGGATGGCTGTTTCCGAGGCCAGTCAGCCAACTGTTGCTTGGCGTGTGGGAGTTTGAATTGACCTTGAATCCTCATTATTTTCACTCAACTGTACTAAAGTTACCAGATGTATCATTTTTTTTTGTAACAATACAAATATGAAACCTGTTTTTTTTGTTTTTTTACTGTTTCTAAAAAAATCTTTTTGGATAATTGTCACGGTAGTAATAATAGGAACAATAAAAAAAAACATTTTAATCCCGAAAGAGGAAGCATAAAAGAAAAACAAGAAATGTTTTGTCAGTGAGGAGAAAAATGATGGCAGGACACCAACCCTAATCTAGTATAAAAAACAAAAACTTTTCCCAGAAAAGCTCCACAACACAGCCTGGGTAAAGTACACACTCTCCACATCACAAAGTAGATGAACTGCTGTGCAGACCACTAGATCAACAATCCAATGGCAACAAAGTACAGTTCAGCTGAAGGCTTCTGAAGTGGAGAGCCACGACAAAGCAACTGCATCATTCTTCAGGCTTAAAGAGAGATAGAGAGAGATAGAGAGAGATAGAGAGAGAGAGAGAGAGAGAGAGAGAGAGAGAGAGAGAGAGAGAGAGAGAGAGAGAGAGAGAGAGAGAGAGAGAGACAGGAAGTGAGTTTGGTGTATCTAACCACCACTCCCACCTTCTATAAACAATGTACAAGACATAAACAGTTTGCTTACATTTAACAAGCCGGTCTAAAACCAAACAGGCCATGTCATAATTATGCCCAAAGACTGATGACTTGTTGTTAAACAAAAGTGGTGAGTTGTAAACATTTGAGAAGGAAGAAAGCTTGGCCATAGCCTGGTCCCAGATCTGTTTGTGTTATCATTCCACTCTTTGCCACTCCATGTCATGCCAAACTGCATATGACACAGAGTACAAGAAGTTAAATGTCAGCACAAGCAGACTAGTACCCAGGCTAGACTAGTTCAGGGCACCAGACGGAGTTATTCTGAATCACATCAGGCCCTATGCATGCAGGGTAAATGCTGAACAGTGGGCTCCAACTCCAATGTGGATTAAAGCTACATGAGATTGTTTTGGCCCACAGCTGTGGTTGAATATAAAATGTAAAAATACAAGAGACAATATTGTACAATTTGGTAAGGCTTTTGTGTTCTCTCTCTCTCTCTGTCTCTCTGTCTCTCTCTGTCTCTCTCTCTCTCTCTCTCTCTCTCTCTCTCTCTCTCTCTCTCTCTCTCTCTCTCTCTCTCTCTCTCTCGCTCTCTCTCTCTCTCAAATCAATACAATTCAAAAGTCTTTATTGGCATGGGAAACATATGTCTACATTGCCAAAGCAAGTGAAATAGATAATAAACCAATGTGAAATAAACAATTAAAAATTAACAGTAAACATGACACTTACAAAAGTTCCAATGGAATAGAGACATTTCAAATATCATATTATGTCAATATACTGTGTTGTAACGATGTGCAAATAGTTAAAGTACAAAAGGGAAAATAAATAAACATAGACATGGGTTGTATTTACAGCGGTGTTTGTTCTTCACTGGTTGCCCTTTTCTTGTGGCAACAGGTCACACATCTTGCTGCTGTGATGGTACACTGTGGTATTTCACCCAGTAGATATGGGAATTTAACAAAATTGGATTTGTTTTAATTTATTTTGTGGATCTGGGTAATCTGTGGGAAATATGTGTCTCTAATATGGTCATACATTTGGCAGGAGGTTTGGCAGCTCAGTTTCCACCTCATTTTGTGGGCAGTGTGCACATAGCCTGTCTTCTTTTGAGAGCCAGGTCTGCCTACAGCGCCCTCTCTCAATAGAGAGTCTGTACATAGTCAAAGCTTTCCTTAATGTTGGGTCAGTCACAGTGGTCAGGTATTTTGCCACTGTGTACTCTCTGTTTAGGGCCAAATAGCATTCTAGTTTGCTCTGTTTTTTTGTAGATTTATTCCAATGTGTCAAGTAATTATCTTTTTGTTTTCACATGATTTCGTTGGGTCTAATTGTGTTGCTGTCTTGGGGCGCTGTGGGATCTGTTTGTGTTTGTGAACAGAGCCCCAGGACCAGCTTGCTTAGGGGACTCTTCTCCAGGTTCATCTCTCTGTAGGTGATGGCTTTGTTATGGTGGTTTGGGAATCGCTTCCTGGTTGGTTGTAGAATTTAATGGCTCTTTTCATGATTTTGATAATTAGCGGGTGTCGGTCTAATTCTGCTCTGCATGCATTATTTGGTGTTCTCTCTCTCTCTATGCTCTCAGTAACAGAGACTGGTCACAGATACTTTTGTGAGGCTTATCTTTAAAGAGATTCTCCAGTACTTTTGTATACTTTTTAGCCAGTACTTCTGAAAGTAGCACGCTCTCTGGCTCTCTGGCTCTGCTAAGATTTGGCCCACATGGTGCTCATCCATCAATAAAGGGCTTGTTGTAGGACGAGCACCATGATATCATCTTCTCTATATCTGTCCCATGCGGGAATCAAACCCACAACCCTGATGACCGTAGTTGTTATATCTATTCCACCACTTCATATGACAACATACAGTATGGCCTGTGACAGGATACTACTAGGTCACTGATGTAATGTTTACTGTACATTTTTTATTGTTTATTTCACTTTTGTTTATTTTCTATTTCACTTGCGTTTGGCAATGTAGACATATGTTTCCATATGTTTTCATGCAATAAAGCCCTTAAATTGAAATTGAATTGAATTGAATTGAGAGAGAGCAGAGAGAGTGAGAGTGAGAGAGAGAGAGAGAGAGAGAGAGCAGAGAGAGAGAGATAGAGAAAGAGCAGAGAGAGAGCAAGAGAGAGAGAGAGAGAGAGAGAGAGAAAGAAAGAGCAGAGAGAGAGCGAGAGAGAGACAGAGAGAGAGAGAGATAGAGAGAGAGAGAAAGAGCAGAGAGAGAGAAAGAGAGAGAGAGAGCAGAAAAAGAGAGAGAGAGAGAGAGAGAAACAGCTAAATAAATAAAACGTTGGCCTTTCTTAGCTAACATCCACAGAGCCCTGTTCATTTGACGCCATGTGAAATCAGTGGCAGGTGTTTTCAAATGAAGGCCTGTGGATTGTCTGAGGGGCCACACATAAACAGAAATAACCATATGATTGTGTCTGAATGAGCGTAAAGCCTGCATCAAACCAGACAGGGGTTTGATGTTGACAGACTATGTCGTTTTGAAGAAAAACAGAGCTCTTGCTGCGAAACCAGTGTGTGCAATCCAAGGTCTCTCTGTGTGTGGTTTGGTAATACACATGGACAGTATAACAGGCTGTTATGTGACCTGTTCATTGAGAAACTTTGCCAATACAGTCCTTGAGAACAGCACCAAAAACAGCACTATTTCAAAGGTCTGTTTTATATTTAATAAATCCATGGACATTTGCGTGGGTCTAGTACAGCAACGAGGTGTGTCTGTCTGCTGTTTTGCTCGCCCATGGCCGACACGTGAAATGGTTTGTAATTGATGGGGGGGGGATGATGTTTTTTGTGTGACAAAAGATTTATTTTTCACCTACTTCTTAAAGGAGCCTGAAATGCATACGGTATATGAAGATGGGAGGGTGAAGGTTTTCCATCGAAATATTGAAACTTTATGTACATTAAGTTGAGCTCCAACAGTATTGGGACAGTGACAGAAATACAGCGAGATATATACAGAGATAATGTACAGCTCCAACAGTATTGGGACAGTGACAGAAATACAGCGAGATATATACAGAGATAATGTACAGCTCCAACAGTATTGGGACAGGGACAGAAATACAGCGAGATATATACAGAGATAATGTATAGCTCCAACAGTATTGGGACAGGGACAGAAATACAGCGAGATATATACAGAGATAATGTATAGCTCCAACAGTATTGGGACAGGGACAGAAATACAGTGAGATATATACAGAGATAATGTATAGCTCCAACAGTATTGGGACAGTGACAGAAATACAGCGAGATATATACAGAGATAATGTACAGCTCCAACAGTATTGGGACAGTGACAGAAATACAGCGAGATATATACAGAGATAATGTACAGCTCCAACAGTATTGGGACAGTGACAGAAATACAGTGAGATATATACAGAGATAATGTATAGCTCCAACAGTATTGGGACAGGGACAGAAATACAGCGAGATATATACAGAGATAATGTATAGCTCCAACAGTATTGGGACAGTGACAGAAATACAGTGAGATATATACAGAGATAATGTATAGCTCCGAAAGTATTGGGACAGTGACAGAAATACAGCGAGATATATACAGAGATAATGTATAGCTCCAACAGTATTGGGACAGTGACAGAAATACAGTGAGATATATACAGAGATAATGTATAGCTCCAACAGTATTGGGACAGTGACAGAAATACAGTGAGATATATACAGAGATAATGTATAGCTCCAACAGTATTGGGACAGTGACAGAAATACAGCGAGATATATACAGAGATAATGTACAGCTCCAACAGTATTGGGACAGTGACAGAAATACAGCGAGATATATACAGAGATAATGTACAGCTCCAACAGTATTGGGACAGTGACAGAAATACAGTGAGATATATACAGAGATAATGTATAGCTCCAACAGTATTGGGACAGGGACAGAAATACAGCGAGATATATACAGAGATAATGTATAGCTCCAACAGTATTGGGACAGTGACAGAAATACAGTGAGATATATACAGAGATAATGTACAGCTCCAACAGTATTGGGACAGTGACACATGTGCTGTTGTTTTGTCTCTGTACTTCAGCACTCTGGATTTGAAAGGACACAATGACTATGAGGTTGTAGACTGTCAGCTTTAATTTTGTACATAGTCTCCCCATTTTAAGGGACCAAATGTATTACGACAAATTCACTTATACTGTTATACATATTCATATACAGTACAGTTAAATTAGATCTATAGAAAGAGCTAAACTTGCCTTTTTGCCTGAGTAACCTCTGGTGGCAGAGTATTCCACGATGACATGGCTCTATACATAACTGAGCGACGCATTAAATCTGTTTTTTGGTTTGGGTGCTGTGAAGAAACCCATAGTGGAGTGTCTGGTGGGGTATGTATGTCTGTTTGAAGTGTATGCAAATAGATTATACAAGGGGTTAGGTATTTCCAACACACGAATGTTTCTTAAAAAGATGAGAAGAGAAGTAGTCCATTTCTCCTCAACCATGAAATACTATCATGTTGTTGATGTTAGTTCTGTGTGTGCAGTTAAGGGCAAAGGCATGCTGCTTTGTTGTGAGCCAGCTGCAGCTTTGCTAGGCATTTGTTTGCTGCATCTGACCAGTAATCGAGATGGGACAAGACCAGTGCCCGAACAACTACTACATCTTCTTAGAACAGACCTCTCCACATCTTCACAACAAATTTGTCTTTAATCCATGATAACTGACCATCCAACGTTACTACGATTCTTCAACTTTCTCAATGGTCACACCCTTAATGCACAACTCCAGCTGAGGTTGAGGTCTAAGAGAACGCTTTGAAGCAAATACAATACTTTTGGTTTTATATGTATTTAAGACCAGTTTATTGTTAATATCCATTCTGACACTGACTGTAACTCCTTGCTAAGAGTCTCAGTGAGATGACTGGCTGTAAGTGCTGATGTGTAGACTATGCAATCATCAGCATACTTAGTCATTTTAGCTTCTTGCAAGACAAGCGGCAAATAATTTGTAAATATAGAGAAGAGTAATGGCCCAAGGCAACTGAGGGATACCACAATGTACATATCTGATGTTAGAGAATCTTCCATTGAAGAATACTCTCTGGGTTATATTGGATAAGTCACTCTTCAACCATGTGATGGCAGGTGATGTAAAGCCATAACAATAACAAATTATGATCAATAACATCAAAGGCTGCTCAGAAATCTAATACAGCTCCAACTACCATCTTATTATCCATGTATTTTAGCCAATCATCAGTCATCTGAGTCAGTGCAGTACACGTTGAGTGTCCTTCTCTATATGCATGCCGAAAGTCAGCAGTTAACGTGTTCTTTGAAAAATGTTCACCACCAGTTTACTAAGAACAGGCAGCAAACTGATTGGGTGGCTGTTAGGGCCAGCAAAGGGTGCTTTACTATTTTTAGGTTGTGGAATTACTTTAGCTTCCTTCCACGCCTGTGGACACACACACACTCCTTTAGGCTTTGGTTAAAGACATGGCAAATAGGGGGGGCAATACAGTCTGCTGCCATTCTCAGTAGTTTCCCATTTAGGTTGAAGGAAAATGAAGAGTAAAAAGGAATGCTGTAGCAGCGAAAGTAAAACCACGATGACTCTATTGTTTCTATAGGTATACTGTACTATCTTCAACATCTTCAGAAGAGACAGGAATGCCAATGGCGGAGGTGTTGCCGTTTTATGTTCAGAGTCTTTTTCATGTAAAGCTTAGAGAGGATCTCATGTCACATCTGCCTCACCTAAAGCCCATTCTTGTGGGAAGCTGCTATAGACCACCAAGTGCTAACAGTCAGTATCTGGATAATTATGTGTGAAATGCTTGATCATGTATGTGAAATCAACAGAGGTATATTTTCTGTATACCTAAATATTGACTGGAATTTCACCAGTCAACCTACCAGGGTATTTACAAACAGCACAGGAATGAAATCCTTCACATCTATTGATCACATCTTTATTAATGCAGCTGAAATCTGCTCTAAAGCAGGATCCAAATCCATCGGATGTAGTGGTCATAATATAGTAGCCATATCTAGGGAAACCACAGTTCCAAAGGCTGGGCCTAATATAGTGTATAAGAGATCATACAAAAGGTTTTGTAGTGATTACTGTGTTGAAGAATATTTGCTGGTCTGTAATGAGGAGCAAGCAGACGCTGCACATGACACATTTATGAAATTGCTTATTCCAGTTACTAATAAGCATGCACCCACTAAGAAAATGACTGTATAAACGGTTAAATCCCTGTGGATTAATGAGGAATTGAAACATTGTATGGTTGACAGGGATGAGGCAAATGGAATGGTAAATAAGTCTGGCTGCACAACCGATTGGCAAACGTACTGCAAATTGAGAAATTATGTGACTAAACTTAACAAAAAGAAGAAGAAACTGTACTATGAATCAAAGATAAATGATATAAAGAATGATAGTAAAAAGATTTGGAGCACCTTAAATGAAATTTTGGGCAAAAAGGCAAACTCCGCTCAATCATTCATTGAATCAGATGGCTCATTCATCAGAAAACCAACTGATATTGCCAATTACTTTAATGATTTTTTTAATTGGCAAGATTAGCAAACTTAGGCATGACGTGCCAACAACAAATTCTGAACCTACACATCTATGCATAACTGACCAAATTATTAAAGACAAGCATTGAAATGTAGAATTCCGTAAAATGAGTGTGGAAGGGGTGAAAACATTATTGTTGTCTATCAACAATGACAAGCCACTTGGGTCTGACAACTTGGATGGAAAATGACTGAGGATGATCATGGACGATATTACCACTCCTATTAGCCATCTAAGCAATCTTAATCTAAGCATGCAGGAAAGTGTGTGCCCTCAGGCCTGGAGGGAAGCAAAAGTAATTCCGCTATCCAAGAATAGCAAAGCACCCTTTACTGGCTCAAACAACTGACCAATCAGCCTGTTTCCGACACTTAGTAAACTTTTTGAAAAAATTGTGTTTGACCAGATACAATGTATTTCACAGTAAACAAATGAACAACAGATTTTCAACACGCTTATAGAGAAGAACATTCAACATGTACGGCACTTACACAAATGACTAATGATTGGCTGAGAGAACTTGATAATAAAAAATGTATGTCTTATGGCTTTACACCCCCTGCTATATTGTAGATAAAGAGTTACCTGTCAAACAGAACACAGAGGGTGTTCTTTAATGGAAGCCTCTCCAACATAATCCAGGTAGAGTCAGGCATTCCCCAGAGAAGCTGTCTAGGCCCCTTACTTTTTAAAATCTTTACTAATGAGCTGCCTCTAGCTCTGAGTAAAGCCTGTGTGTCTATATGTATGCTGTTGACTCAACACTATACACTTCAGCTACTACAGCTAGTGAAATCACTGCAACACTTAACAAAGAGCTGCAGTCAGTTTCAACAAAAGGTAGTCCAAAACATTTCAAAAACTTAAAGCATTGTATTTGGGTCAAATCACTAAACCTTAAATAAATATTGCAATGAATAATGTGGAATTTGAGCAAGTTGAGGAGACTAAACTGATTGGAGTAACCCTGGATTGTAAACGGTCATGGTTCAAAACATGTTGATACAACAGTAGCTGAGATGGGCACTGGTTTTGTCGCACCTGGACTACTGTCCAGTCGTGTGGTCAGGTGCCACAAAGAGGGACTTTACAATTGGCCCAGAACAAGGCAGCACGGCTGTTCCTTAAATGTACACGGAGAGCTAACACTAATAATGTCAATCTCTCCTGGCTCAAAGTAGAGGAGAGGTTGACTTCATCACTACTTGTATTTGTGAGAAATATTGACATGTTGAATGCACGAGCTGTCTCTTTAAACTACTAGCACAGAGTTCAGACACCCATGCATACCCCACAAGACATGCCACCAGAGGTCTCTTCACAGTCCCCAAATCCAGAACAGACTATAGGAGGCGCACAGTACTACATAGAGCCATGACTACATGGAACTCTATTCCATATCAACTAACTCATGCTAGCACTAAAATCTAATTTAAAAAACAACTTATGGAACAGCGGGGACTTTGAAGAGACACACACACAGGCAAAGGCACAGACACACGCATACACAAACACACACACACACACACACACACACACACACACACACACACACACACACACACACACACACACACACACACACACACACACACACACACATGGTAACATAAGCACTATACACACACGTAGACATGGATTTTGTGTTATAGGTATGTGGTAGTAGAGTAGTGGCCTGAGGGCCCACACTTAATATGTTGTGAAATCTGTTGTGAAACGTGTGGTAATGTTTTTAATTGTATATAACTGCCTTAATTTTGCTGAACTCCAGGAAGAGTAGCTGCTGCCTTGGCAAATACAAATCTTACACGTTGGCCACATGCAGATCTAAGAAGTGAGCTATAGTCCACTTTTTGAATGTTAATTCCTGTGGCGAGCCTCCAGTGTCTGGCAACCATAAGCACAGTTTGTGGCAGTTTCTCAATTGGCCAGATCACCACGTGCTGTTGGCTTTACCAGAATGTTTCCATGACAACACAGGATACAGGATGTGACATGGTTCTCTCACACGAACAGAGTGTGTGTTCATTGGGAGTGTTTATACTTTGAATACTATATTCAGGATTTTTCAGTTTTAGTAATTGATTCTGACCAGGTGTTGGTAAATGAAAACATGTGTGAAAGAACCATTCAAATAAAATCAAATAACAATTTATTGGTCACATAAATATATTTAGCAGATGTTATTGCGGGTGTAGACGAAATGCTTGTGTTCCTAGCTCCAACAGTGCAGTAGTATCTAACAATTCACAACAATACATGCAAATCTAAAAGAATTGAGAAAAATATACATATTAGGACGAGCAATGTCGGAGGGGCATTGACTAATATACAGTAGAATAGAATACATTATATACACATATATACACAGATGAGTAAAGCAGTATGTAAACATTATTAAAATGACTAGTGTTCCATCATTAAAGTGGCCAGTGATTCCATGTCTATGTATACCAGGCAGCAGTCTCTAAGGTGCAGGGTTGAGTAACCGGGTGGTAGCCGGCTAGTAATGGCTATTTAACAGTCTGATGGCCTTGAGATAGAAAGAGTTTTTCAGTCTCTCGGTCCCCGCTTTGATGCACCTGTACTGACCTCGCATTCTGGATGATAGCGGGGTGAACAGGCAGTGGCTCGGGTGGTTGTTGTCCTTGATGATCTTTTTGGCCTTCCTGTGACATCGAGTGGTGTAGGTGTCCTGGAGGGCAGGTAGTTTGCCCCCAGTGATGCGTTGGGCGGACCGCACCACCCTCTGGAGAGCCCGGCGGTTGTGGGCAGTGCAGTTGCCGTACCAGGCGGTGATGCAGCCCGACAGGATGCTCTCGATTGTAAATCTGTAAAAGTTTGTGAGGGTTTTAGGTGACAAGCCAAATTTCTTCAGCTACCTGAGGTTGAAGAGGCGTTGTTGCAGATTGTCAGTGATGTGTACCCTGAGGAACTTGAAGCTTTCCACCTTGTCCACTGCGGTCCCGTCGATGTGGATAGGGGCGTGCTCCCTCTGCTGTTTCCTGTAGTCCACGATCAGCTCCTTCGTTTTGTTGACATTGAGGGAGAGGTTATTTTCCTGGCACCACTCCGCCAGGGCCCTCACCTCCTCCCTGTAAGTTGTCTCGTCATTGTTGCTAATCAGGCCTACCACTGTTGTGTTATCTACAGACTTTAGTCATGGGTGAACAGGGAGTACAGGAGGGGGCTGAGCACTCACCCTTGTGGGGCCCCTGTGTTGAGGATCAGTGAAGTGGAGGCCTATACTGTAGCCTATATGAGTATGTAGGTGGATATGAACAAAATGTGCTTAGATATTTGTATCTGTGTCCACACAATATGTATGACTAGTGATGGGATGGACCAAACAGTATGGTTAGTGTGGGTTTAATCTGAGATGAACAGCATGGTTAGTGTGGGTTTAATCTGAGATGAACAGCATGGTTAGTGTGGGTTTAATCTGAGATGAACAGCATGGTTAGTGTGGGTTTAATCTGAGATGAACAGCATGGTTAGTGTGGGTTTAATCTGAGATGAATATACTATGCTGCAACCCTCAGATACTTCCATTCAGATTCATTTGAGACAGTGAGACAGTTAGCTAATGTGTTTCCAGTGTGTTTTGTTCTTTAGTCTTGAAAAGCAGACCAGACAGGCGTATTGACTGAGGGCCATAGAACGAGGGAGTGCAGAAGGCTGACTCTGTCTGTTGTCTACCCAGGCTCTGGCTCCCGATCCTGGGCAGGGCTGGGCAACAGGGTCCTGTGGTTCCTTTATGGACAGCCAACCCTTTCCGCGGCGGTTAAAGCCTAATTACGTACAGTTATAAAATGGTGGCCTATATGGGTGTGTCTTTCTCTGTCACCCAGCGGAGCCTCCACAGAGCCAGCCGCAGAGAGAGAGAGAGAGAGAGAGAGAGAGAGAGAGAGAGAGAGAGAGAGAGAGAGAGAGAGAGAGAGAGAGAGAGAGAGAGAGAGAGAGAGAGAGAGACAGAGAGAGACAGAGAGAGACAGAGAGAGACAGAGAGAGAGACAGAGAGACAGCCGGAGCATACAGCCGAGGGCTTTGATTGCTCCAGATATTATTACACTATTGGTTGTTTAATGTTTGTTTTTCTTTTCTATCTGGGACGACGCCTTCATAACTTTTTTAAGAGATGTCGTTTTCTAGCTTTGTTTTTGTTTTTGTTTTTTATTCCTAAAAATATTTAAGAAGGGCCTTGGCTTAGTTAACATTGTTGTGCTTTTCTATTGGTCCCACACACTGAGAGTTATACGATGTCTGACTTTCAGAGACGTCCTATACTGCTGACAGTTCTGTCTACGGAAGTGTATGATGTATCTGAAAAGTTTGGAAAACCACTGTTTGGGAAAGGGGGAAAAAGACATGAGAAAGACATGGGAATTTCCCCCTCCCCGAGACAGCTGATACCAGAAGGGAAGTGAGTCAGGTGGTCAGGTCCAGACAGATCCGCCATCCCAGCAGTCTTTACTTGCTCAGCCCTTCAGCTGTAAACTTTGGTTCAGACTTGTTTATGCGTGCAATTACTGTATTACTCCTGTACTGTATGTGTGTTTGTGGGCGCACACCTGACTGGTGGCGTTTTGACCTCTTTTGACCTCCTCTGACCTTTAACCTTGAGAGGACAAAGAAATAATCAATTCATCCAGGGCAACAGTCGGACAGACGGTCAAACAGACGGACGGACAGACAAATGGATAGACAAACAGACGGACGGACAGACAAATGGATAGACAAACAGACGGACGGACAGACAAATGGATAGACAAACAGACGGACGGACAGACAAATGGATAGACAAACAGACGGACGGACAGACAAATGGATAGACAAACAGACGGACGGACGGACGGACAAATAAACTGTCAGACAGACCCACAAACGTGTACACAGTCACTCTCTACTGGAATGCATCTCAACAGCAGTCCAGTGATAAGGCACAAGGCCACGGTTGGCTGGTTTGTGGTTAAACAGCTGTTGATGAACCATGCTGATGTCATTGTTATAAAAATACATCTGACTGCACTTTTTCTGCCTCAATTGCATTCATTTCATGTTCCCATTTGGCATCAGAAAAACACAAACACATTACCAAACGACACAGTATTGTCCCACCGTACAGGGAGTTAGCTAACAGTATTGTCCCACCGTACAGGGAGTTAGCTAACAGTATTGTCCCACAGTACAGGGAGTTAGCTAACAGACGGGAACTGTGAAGAGATATACACACACAGGCAAAGGCACACACATGGTAACATAAGCACTATACACACACGTAGACATGGATTTTGTGTTGTAGATATGTGGTAGTAGAGTAGTGGCCTGAGGGCCCACACTTAATATGTTGTGAAATGTGTTGTAATGTTTTTAATTGTATATAACTGCCTTAATTTTGCTGGACCCCAGGAAGAGTAGGTCATGTGACGCGACGCATGCCACTGACGCGGCCCGCTACCAAGGACTGTGGGCTCTCCTTCTCCGTGGCCGATGTGAGTAAGACATTTAGGCATGTTAACCCTCGCAAGGCTGCTGGCCCAGACGGCATCCCTAGCCGCATGCGCAGACCAGCTGGCTGGTGTGTTTACAGATATATTCAATCTCTCCCTATCCCAGTCTGCTGTCCACACATGCTTGAAGATAGCCACCATTGTTCCTGTACCCAAGAAAGCGAAGGTAACTGAATTAAATTACTATCGCCCCATAGCACTCGCTTCTGTCATCATGAAGTGCTTTGAGAGACAACTCAAGAATCATATCACCTCTACCTTACCTGTCACCCTAGACCCACTTCAATTTGCTTACTGCCCCAATAGATCCACAGACAATGCAATCGCCATCGCACTGCACACTGCCCTATCCCATCTGGACAAGAGGAATAGCTATGTAAGAATGCTGTTCATTGACTATAACTTTGCTGATCCTCAACACTGGGGCTCCACTAGGGTGCGTTCTCAGCCCTCTCCTGTACTCCCTGTTCACCCACGACTGCTCGGCCACACTCATCTCCAACTCAATCATCAAGTTTGCAGACGACACAACAGAGCTGGGCTTGATTACCAACAATGACGAGACAGCCTACAAGGAGGTGAGAGCTCTGGGAGTGTGGTGCCAGGAAAATAACCTCTCACTCAACATCAACAAAACAAAAGAGATGATCGTGGACTTCAGGAAACAGCAGAGCACCCCCCTATCCACATTGACAGGACTGCAGTGGAGAAGGTGGAAAGCTTCAAGTTCCTCGGTGTACACATCAACGACAAACTGAAATGGTCCACCCACACAGACAATGTGGTGAAGAAGGCGTAACAGCGCCTCTTCAACCTCAGGAGGCTGAAGAAATATGGCGTGGCACCTAAAACCCTCACAAACCTTTACAGATGCACATTTGAGAGCATCCTGTCGGGCTTTTATCAATGCCTGGTACGGCAACTGCACCGCCCGCAACCGCAGGGCTCTCCAGAGGGTGGTGTGATCTTCCCAACGCATCACCGGGGGCAAACTACCTTCACTCCAGGACACCTACAGCACCCGATGTCACAGGAAGGCCAAAAACATCATCAATGACAACAACCACCTGAGCCACTGCCTGTTCACACTGCTATCAGAGAATGAAAAACAGGTTATATCTCAAGGCCATCAGACTGTTAAATAGCCATCACTAGCACAATAAAGGCTGCTGCCTACATACATAGACTTGAAATCACTGGCCACTTTAATAAATGGAACACTAGTCACTTTAATAATGTTTACATATTTGGATTACCCATCTCATATGTAAACTCAGCTATAAAAGTCCTCTCACTGTCAACTGCATTTATTTTCAGCAAACTTAACATGTGTACATATTTGTTTGAACATAACAAGATTCAACAACTGAGACATAAACTGAACAAGTTCCACAGACATGTGACTAACATAAATTGAATAATGTGTCCCTGAACAAAGGGGGGGTCAAAATCAAAAGTCAGTATCTGGTGTGGCCACCAGCTGCATTAAGTACTGCAGTGCATCTCCTCCTTATGGACTGCACCAGATTTGCCAGTTCTTGCTGTGAGAGGTTACCCCACTCTTCCACCAAGGCACCTGCAAGTTCCCAGACATTTCTGGGGTGAATGGCCCTGGCCCTGGCCCTCACCCTCCGATCCAACAGGTCCCAGACGTGCTCAATGGGATTGAGATCCGGGCTCTTCGCTGGCCATGGCAGAACACTGACATTCCTGTCTTGCAGGAAATCACGCACAGAACGAGCAGTATGGCTGGTGGCATTGTCATGCTGGAGGGTCATGTCAGGATGAGCCTGCAGGAAGGGTACCACATGAGGGAGGAGGATGTCTTCCCTGTAACGTACAGCATTGAGATTGCCTGCAATGACAACAAGCTCAGTCCGATGATGCTGTGACACACCACCCCAGACCATGATGGACCCTCCACCTCCAAATCGATCCCACTCCAGAGTACAGGCCTCGGTGTAACGCTCATTCCTTCGATGATAAACGCGAATCCGACCATGGTGAGACAAAACCGCGACTTGTCAGTGAAGAGCACTTTTTGCCAGTGCTGTCTGAGTTTTTCAGAGTCAGTAGAAAGGCCTCTTTAGTGTCCTAAGTTTTATAACTGTGACCTTAATTGCCTACCGTCTGTAAGCTGTTAGTGTCTTAACGACTGTTCCACAAGTGCATGTTCATTAATTGTTTATGGTTCATTGAACAAGCATGGGAAACAGTGTTTAAACCCTTTACAATGAAGATCTGTGAAGTTATTTGGATTTTTACAAATTATCTTTGAAAGACAGGGTCCTGAAAAAGGGACGTTTCTTTTTTTGCTGAGTTTATATACCGTATCCTATACTATTCTACTGTATTAGTCCATGCCACTCTGACATTGCTCGTCCATATATTTATATATTCTTAATTCCATTCCTTTACTTAGACTTGTGTGTTTTATGTATATGTTGTAAAATTGTTAGATATTACTTGTTAGATATTACTGCACTGTTGGAGCTATAAACACAATAATTTCGCTACAACCGCAATAACATCTGCTAAACGTGTATGTGACCAATACAATTTGATTTGATTTGATTTTGTTTTGTCCTATAGTACAGAGAGTTACGTAACAGTATTGTCCTATAGTACAGAGAGTTACGTAACAGTATTGTCCTATAGTACAGAGAGTTACGTAACAGTATTGTCCTATAGTACAGAGAGTTACGTAACAGTATTGTCCTATAGTACAGAGAGTTACGTAACAGTATTGTCCTATAGTACAGAGAGTTACGTAACAGTATTGTCCTATAGTACAGAGGGTTACGTAACAGTATTGTCCTATAGTACAGAGAGTTACGTAACAGTATTGTCCTATAGTACAGAGAGTTGCGTAACAGTATTGTCCTATAGTACAGAGAGTTATGTAACAGTATTGTCCTATAGTACAGAGAGTTATGTAACAGTATTGTCCTATAGTACAGAGAGTTACGTA
The DNA here is from genome assembly GCF_045679555.1 of Salvelinus alpinus. Lineage (NCBI taxonomy): Eukaryota > Metazoa > Chordata > Actinopteri > Salmoniformes > Salmonidae > Salvelinus > Salvelinus alpinus. The sequence goes on along the minus strand of NC_092102.1, from coordinate 47,074,594 downwards.
ACAGTATTGTCCTATAGTACAGAGAGTTATGTAACAGTATTGTCCTATAGTACAGAGAGTTACGTAACAGTATTGTCCTATAGTACAGAGAGTTACGTAACAGTATTGTCCTATAGTACAGAGAGTTACGTAACAGTATTGTCCTATAGCACAGAGAGTTACGTAACAGTATTGTCCTATAGTACAGAGAGTTACGTAACAGTATTGTCCTATAGTACAGAGAGTTACGTAACAGTATTGTCCTATAGTACAGAGGGTTACGTAACAGTATTGTCCTATAGTACAGAGAGTTACGTAACAGTATTGTCCTATAGTACAGAGAGTTACGTAACAGTATTGTCCTATAGTACAGAGAGTTACGTAACAGTATTGTCCTATAGTACAGAGAGTTACGTAACAGTATTGTCCTATAGTACAGAGAGTTACGTAACAGTATTGTCCTATAGTACAGAGAGTTACGTAACAGTATTGTCCTATAGTACAGAGAGTTACGTAACAGTATTGTCCTATAGTACAGAGAGTTACGTAACAGTATTGTCCTATAGTACAGAGAGTTACGTAACAGTATTGCCCTATAGTACAGAGAGTTACGTAACAGTATTGTCCTATAGTACAGAGGGTTACGTAACAGTATTGTCCTATAGTACAGAGGGTTACGTAACAGTATTGTCCTATAGTACAGAGAGTTACGTAACAGTATTGTCCTATAGTACAGAGAGTTACGTAACAGTATTGTCCTATAGTACAGAGAATTGCGTAACAGTATTATATGGTACTGTGTTAAAGATAGTCTACCTATTTCCCCTGAACTTAGACACCACTGCTCTCTAACTTTAGACACAACCTTTCAAATTTGCTGGTGAACGTAACTTGAGTTACTTTAATTAAGCTTTTGGTGGGGAATAGCTTTGTACTGCGGGGCAAGAGGAAATTAGAGTATTTTTGGAGGGAAACTATATTTTCGGAGCTATATTTATTTACATGTTCTATATGTGGTTCTGGTGCTGGAGGGTTGATGTCATATGTTATGTGTGTTAGAAATGGACCCCACATCCAGGAGGAGTCTGTAAACTGAATTCATCCAGAGAGTCACAGATTTGACATTTCAAAACTGCTAGATGTTGTTTGTGTATTGTGACTATCAGTGTTGTAAAGTACTTAAGTAAAAATACTTGAAAGTACTACTTAAATAGTTTTTTTTAGGGTATCTGTACATTACTTTACTATTTATATTTTTGACAACTTTTACTTCACTACATTCCTAAAGAAAAGTATGTACTTTTTACTCCTGACACTCAAAAGTATTCGTTACATTTTGAATGCTTGGCAGGACAAGAAAATGGTCTAACTCATACACTTATCAAGAGAACCTCCCTGGTCCATCCCTACTGCCTCTGATCTGGCAGACTCACTAAGCTCATGCTTCGTTTGTAAATTATGTCTGAGTGTTGGAGCGTGCCCCCTGGCTATCCGTAAATTAAAAAAAACAAGACAATTATGCTCTCTGGTTTGCTTAATATAAGGAATTTGAAATTATTTATACTTTTACTTTTACTTTTGATACCTAAGTATATTTAAAACCAAATACTTTAAAACTTTTACTCAAGTAGTATTTTACTGGGTGATTTTCACTTTTACTTGAGTCGTTTTCTATTTAGGTATCTTTACTTTTACTCAAGTATGACGATTGGGGACTTTTTCCATCACTGCTGTCTATATTTGGCTGTAGAATCATAAATGAATGAACTGAGATAAAGGTCGTGGCTCATTTATAGAGCAAATATAACCTAATAGTCAGTTCATCTGAGGGCCAAAACAGAGAGACTGCTGAGATCATTTGGTTGTGCGGTGCTGAGGAGTGTTTTCTCTGCTCACACAGGAGTAATAAAGGCTTAGTTCAATCATTTTGTGAAAAAAAATTCTGCAAACATAAAAAAAAGAAACATTTTAGTATAATGTTGTTTTTTAAGGGGGTGCTGCTGCAACTTCAGCATTCCTACTTCCTGCGGCTTTGCATTAGAGAACCACAGCTGTAACCCTGGTGCCCTCTATCTGTGGGCTGATATACCCTTTTAACACTACTGAACAGAACCTGCTTGAATTACCTCTAATGCCCAGCAGAGGGCAGTCTGTCATTAGGACCCACAGTGGGACTCACAACACTAAGAAGTAACAGCAAGCCTTCTGAGCAGCATGTACAGTATGGAGGAAGGTGGAAGGTAAAGCTTTCTCCAAGAGTCAAAAACAAAACGACCAAACAAACGTCTTTAAGAAGGACTTTAACCGGCAGTATCACAACCAGCCGTGATTGGGAGTCCCATAGGGCGGTACACAATTTGGCCCAGCGTCGTCCGGGTTTGGCCGGTGTAGGCCGTCATTGTAAATAAGAATTTGTTGTTAACTGATTTGCATAGTTAAATAAAGGTAATATATATATATATATATATATATATATATATATTTATTAAAAAAGTATATATGTTTATTTTGTTTTGGTTCATATGCCATCTGTGTACAATACACGGTGGAGGGCACTTTATCCTAAACAAGGACATCATTAGGATACAAGTTGCAAATAAAGTCTGACTAGGTGTGAAGAGAAGTCCTTCACTTTGGACTAAAGGACTTTAAAGTTAACCTCGGAAAGAATGTGAACAACAAACAAGATGGTTGAAAAAGGAGAAAGGTAGAATCCCCCCCCCCTCTTCTCTCCCTCTTCTCCCTCCTGTGGAACTGTAGTTTCTGGTTGGTTTCTACACCCACATTACTGGAGCCTCAAGGACAATAGGTCAGTTGAGAGAAAGGTCACCGTTTCCTTTCCTTGGTGCTCTAATGGTATGGGATGCGTCCCTACTGGCCCTGGTCGAAAGTAGTGCACTATGAAGGGAGTAGGGTACCACTTGAGATGCTACACTAATGTGAAGGGCTGTAGCTATTTCCTCATCCTCTTATCTATACTCTTGACCTTTAACACGATATCCACTCTCACCCAGAAACAGGACTTCAACACGGTATCCTCTCACCCAGAAACAGAAGGACTTTAACACGATATCTCCACTCTCACCCAGAAACAGAAGGAATTTGCTGGGGAAGGGCTGCTAAGATAAGAAAACAAGTAATGTGTCCCAAATGGCACCCTATACCATACATAGTGCACTCCTCAGCTCTGGGCCCTGGTCAAAAGTAGTGCACTATGTAGGTGATAGGGTGTGACTTGGGACATTTTCATGGTCTGAAAATTGAATCACATTGCTATGGATGAGTCCTATTTGCATAGAACTCCACAGCCCCTCAATGATTATACCTTACATGTAAAACACCTGTAATATTGAACAAAAAAACATAGACCTTCATGGTATAAACCAGACCAATCTGTAGTATAATTATAAACTCAGACCAATCTGTAGTATAATTATAAACCAGACCAATCTGTAGTATAATGATAAACCAGACCAATCTGTAGTATAATTATAAACCAGACCAATCTGTAGTATAATTATAAACCAGACCAATCTGTAGTATAATTATAAACCAGACCAATCTGTAGTATAATTATAAACCAGACCAATCTGTAGTATAATGATAAACCCAGACCAATCTGTAGTATAATTATAAACCAGACCAATATGTAGTATAATTATAAACCAGACCAATCTGTAGTATAATTATAAACTAGACCAATCTGTAGTATAATTATAAACCAGACCAATCTGTAGTATAATGATAAACCCAGACCAATCTGTAGTATAATTATAAACCAGACCAATCTGTAGTATAATTATAAACCAGACCAATCTGTAGTATAATTATAAACCAGACCAATCTGTAGTATAATTATAAACCAGACCAATCTGTAGTATAATTATAAACCAGACCAATCTGTAGTATAATTATAAACCAGACCAATCTGTAGTATAATTATAAACCAGACCAATCTGTAGTATAATTATAAACCAGACCAATCTGTAGTATAATTATAAACCAGACCAATCTGTAGTATAATTATAAACCAGACCAATCTGTAGTATAATTATAAACCCAGACCATCTGTAGTATAATTATAAACCAGACCAATCTGTAGTATAATTATAAACCAGACCAATCTGTAGTATAATTATAAACCAGACCAATCTGTAGTATAATTATAAACCAGACCAATCTGTAGTATAATTATAAACCAGACCAATCTGTAGTATAATTATAAACCAGACCATCTGTTGTATATATAAACCAGACCAATCTGTAGTATAATTATAAACCAGACCAATCTGTAGTATAATTATAAACCCAGACCAATCTGTAGTATAATTATAATCCCAGACCAATCTGTAGTATAATTATAAACCAGACCAATCTGTAGTATAATTATAAACCAGGCCAATCTGTAGTATAATTATAAACCAGACCATCTGTTGAATATATAAACTGAAAAAGACTGTATTTTAATTTGTAATAATGATGTCTGCTGCATTTCCTGCCATATTGATTTTAAAAGCAGGAGAAAATTACATGAGATTCTGCTGTGGGGTTGTTAAGTCTTATGTCCTTACAAAAAAATTGCAATAAAATAGTTATCACAAGAACCCCATGGTCTGGCTAGCCTGAGTCCCAGATCTGTTTGTGTTGTCTTGCTAACTCCACTGCTGTCATGGAGAAGGCAAGACAGCACTAACAGATCTGGTACTCAGGCTAGGGGAAACGTCAAGCTGTCCCTCAAATATCCAGAGATTCTTTCCATTCATTCATTGATAGACACACGCACACGCACACACACACATACACACACACACCTTGTACCCAGATATTCTTTGCATTCAGTCAGAGACCCCAGAAGAGAATTGGACTGCTCAACCAAGCAATAACTCTTATCTCATAAGCAACCAAGCGTTCCATCCCACTGCCTTGCTGTATCACATATTGGATAATAAGCCATTTAGACAGCAGCTACCTAGCCACTATTACCATTAACCTGTTGTGGACCTGTTGATTGTCATTCTGGTAATTATGAGTCAGGAAGTGGTGACTAATCTGGGGTTTAGGCATGGTTGGGCCAGGCCCACCCAATCAGATTGAGAAAAATAAATAAATAAATAAACACATTTTTATTTTATTTATTTAGATTATTTTTATGCTCTTTACTTGTCAGTGTTCCAAACGGGACATTATTTCTATTTTTACCTAAACATGCAAACACCATCAGATATAAATTATAGCAAGCAGTGCCGTGGGTAAGTCAGATTTGATGAAATATAACAGAACAGATGAACTGGAATGACATTCACTCTCATGAGATGGGTTGCCAAAAATAACTAACTGAAAGCCACATCCCCAATAACCCATGAATATGACTCCATTGAGGCATACGTCACTGGGCTTTATGCACCATGCCACTGCCTATTTAATTTGTTCATTTAGCAAACAAGACAGCTCAGAATCCAGTGCCTTTATCACAGTCAACACACCTATATTGTTCGCTTTAATTACCTTTAAAAATAATTTAAAAAATATCTCAGCCTCATGGCAGATTGTGTAGAAAAGCCTGAGATACACTACAGTACCTTCGGAAAGTATTCACACCCCTTGACTTTTTCCACATTTTGTTGTGTTACTGCCTTAATTTAAAATGATTACCCCATAATGTCAAAATTGAATAATGTTTGACAAAATTTGTACAAAGTAATACAAAATTAAAAGCTGAAATGTCTTGAGTCAATAAGTATTCCACCCCTTTGCTATGATAAGCCTAAATAAGTTCAGGAGTAAAAATGTGCTTAACAAGTCACATCATAAATTGCAAGTACTCTGTGTGCAATAATAGTGTTTAAAAGGATTTTTGAATGCCTACCTCATCTCTGTACCGCACAAATACAATTATCTTTAAGGGCCCTCAGTTGAGCAGTGAATTTCAAACACAGATTCATCAACATAGACCAGGGAGGTTTTCGAATGACTCGTAAAGAAGTGCACCTATTGGTAAATGGGTAAAAAAAAACACTGAAAATATCCCTTTAAGCATGGTGAAGTTATTAATTACACTTTGGATGGTGTATCAATACACCCAGTCACTACAAAGATGCAGGTGTCCTTCGGAACTCAGTTGCCGGAGAGGAAGGAAACCGCTCAGGGATTACACCATGTGTAATGGTGACTTTAAAACAGTTACAGAGTTTAATCGGTGTGATAGGATAAAACTGAGGAAAGATCAATAACAAAACTGCACATTTGTCCCATTGTCAAAATGTATAGAATTGCAGGAAATTAGCTTTAAAAAAGCAACATTTTCTCTCAGCATTGCAAAATGTGTAGAATAGCATGAGATTAGCTATAAAACTGCACTTTTTGAACGTATTTTTTGGCCCACCCATATTTTCACACTTACGAATTTCTGGCTACGCCACTGTGACTAATAATAAGATATGCTCTCTGCACCATGCTCACATCAGTATCATGTGCTTGATTTTGAATGCCATTGGTAAGTATTGTTCCACAATACATTCCAATGGAAGTGTGACGTTAGTTAGCAAGAACCACTGACACTTAACTGGTTAAATACATTTCCTGTATGCTTTTGTGTTCGTATGTACAGATCTCTAATGCCTTCATACAATACTGTTGTCTTGGCCTACATGCTGTAATGTTGCCAAAGTAATGCTTGCTTGCTTATGGAGATATAATGCACAGAATGCTGGCATGCTACATTTTACATGACATTACATACTGTGTCTGTTACTATCGCTCTGTTCTTTCTGGAAGCTTTAAGTAGCTGTTGATCATCAGTGATCACCTAGCAACAGTAGTGATGTGGACGTATTCAATGTCTGCGTCCCAAATTACACCCTTTGTACACTGCTTTTGCCCAGGGCTAGGGTTGCAAAGGAAGGGTATATTACTGGAAACCTTCAAAGTTTATCAGTAAACTACCAGAATTGTAGAATCTTTCAAGCATTTGATGTAATCTATTACAAGAGGCATCTAGTTGCCCTTTTGGGGGTACTTCAGATTATCACAGGTGTCTGTTATTTACTCTGGCCCGCTCTCTGGCTTGATCACATGTAAAATATATGAAATCATGAAATAATATGATTTAAAAATAAAACAATTGAATGACAAAGCTGTTTAACATTATCCTACATATAAACCAGTAATTAAGTGAATACCATTGGGGTTTAATATGAGGGTTTCGGGAATTAAATATATATATATAATATTTTTTTTTTTACAAACTTTTATTTATTTTACTATGTCAATATCTATTTGTTGTCAATGTTTTAGCATCAAACTGATGGCAGTTGGGGAAAAAATCAATAGTTGGACAAGTTGCAGAGTTAATTTTAAATAATGCCATTGTTGATTAGATGCTTTTTTTCGTTAATTAGGCCATTTTCCCTTGAAGCAGATTATTTTTAACAATGTCATTCAAATATAAATTACCAAAGTTACGATAGATTGCCATATATTTTCTGTTAATTACCAAAATTACTGAAATTCACGTAACTTTGATAAATTACCGTTAGCTTTGCAACCCTATCTAGGGCCCATGTTAGTTCATAGGATGCACAGCATTATCTCTACATGGCACCAATAACATTACAACATTATCTCTACATGGTACCAATAACATTACAACATTATCTCTACATGGCACGGGTAACATTGCAACATTATCTCTACATGGTACCAATAACATTACAGCATTATCTCTACATGGCACCGGTAGCATTACAACATTATCTCTACATGGCACCGGTAACATTACAACATTATCTCTACATGGCACCGGTAGCATTACAACATTATCTCTACATGGCACCGGTAACAGTACAGCATTATCTCTACATGGCACCGGTAACATTACAACATTATCTCTACATGGCACCGGTAGCATTACAACATTATCTCTACATGGCACCGGTAACATTTCAGCATTATCGCTACATGGCACCGGTAACATTTCAACATTATCGCTACATGGCACCAGTAACATTACAGCATTATCTCTACATGGCATTGGTAACATTACAGCATTATCTCTACATGGCATTGGTAACATTACAACATTATCTCTACATGGCACCAGTAACATTACAGTAGTACGACTGTTGAAGAACATGATAATAACATTTATTCAGTCATTCTTTTTATATTTTTTTATTCTCCAAGTGTGATATTTAAATACATATCTCATCATCACATCAATATACAGGTAGTAGTGGATTAAAGTTAAACAATTTTCCCTTGACATTTTTTTATTTTTAAACACAACTGGGTCTGCATTCACAGTCTCAGTGTAGCTGTGCTAATCTAGGATCAGTTGAGCCTTTCAGATCATTATAAATAAGATGACATGGACAAGGAAGGACCTGACCCTTGATCAGCGCTCTTACTCTGAGACACTTTGTGGTAAATACGAGCCCTGATTATTTCAGTATGCATCCATTGGATAGAGATTATGGTTATGATAAGACTTCTGTAGAAATAATATCTCAGTATTACATATATACACCTATTGCCTAAAGCATCATTAGACACAATCTGGGCATGGCATCAGTCAAATAGCTATTTGGGGTGGCAGCGTAGCCTAGTGGTTAGAGCGTTGGACTAGGAACCAGCAGGTAGCCTAGTGGTTAGAGCATTGGACTAGGAACCAGCAGGTAGCCTAGTGGTTAGAGCATTGGACTAGGAACCAGCAGGTAGCCTAGTGGTTAGAGCATTGGACTAGGAACCAGCAGGTAGCCTAGTGGTTAGAGTGTTGGACTAGTAACCAGCAGGTAGCCTAGTGGTTAGAGTGTTGGACTAGGAACCAGCAGGTAGCCTAATGGTTAGAGTGTTGGACTAGTAACCAGCAGGTAGCCTAGTGGTTAGAGTGTTGGACTAGTAACCAGCAGGTAGCCTAGTGGTTAGAGCGTTGGACTAGGAACCGGAAGATTGCAAGATCAAACCCCCAAGCTGACAAGGTATAATTCTGTCTTTCTGCCCCTGAAGAAGGAAATTAACCCACTGTTCCATCATTGAAAATAAGAATGTCTTCTTTACTGAGTTGCCTAGGTAAATAAAGGTAAAGAAAAACATATTTACACTCTTGATAAACTTCAATATAATACATTCTCCTCCTCACACTGTACCAACAGCGAGTGTGGTCAAAGATGACGTGTGCATTACAAATGGCACCCTATTCCTGATTATAGTGCACTAGTTTTGACCGAAGCCCTATGCACTACCATAGGCCCAAGGGCCCTGGATGAAAGTAGTGTACTCTATAGGTGAACAGGATGCCATTTGAGACACAAACAATGTCAACAAAAATCCAAAGAAAGAAGGACGTGCAGGATGCCATTCCAAGCTAGCCTGATCCCAGATCTGTGCTCTTGTCAAATCCGTAGCTGTCATTAAGCCATGATGAGTGACAAGAAGTTGGCATGACAACACAAAAACAGGCAGCCGGGCAATCAGGCTACGTACAAGCGGAGCATTATGCAAGCAAAGCAAAAAGCAGTTGAGCTAGATACAGTAATTCTATAGATACAGTCTGAATCTGAAATTTTCATTTTGAATCCTCAGCCAGTCAGTCAGTTAGTCCAGACAGATTAAAACACTGATTAAGGCTGTGGCCCGAAGAAGTGGCCCCGTTCAGTGGCATGTAGTCTTGAATACGATTAATGTACGACTGAGTCACAAATGGCACCCTATTCTCTATACAGTGCACTACTTGTGACCTACGTAGGGGATAGGGAGCCATTTGGGACATTCACACAGAGAAGCTGTAGAGAGCAGAGAGAGTGGGATCAAAAAGCCAAGCAACTCTTATCTCCAGCTGGTTTCAGAAGAGGGATAAACGCTTCTTAAGAGCATCTTCTCTACGCTGTCATCCCCCATCCACAGCCCCAGCCCCAGCCCACAGCCAATCACACACACAGATACCAGGCCCTGAAAGGAAGGGCTAGAGAGAATATTCTTCAAAAGCTCCTTCAGTTGGAATAAATCTCCCCAGCCCTTCCCATGTGCCTCTCTCTCTCTCTCTCTCTCTCTCTCTCTCTCTCTCTCTCTCTCTCTCTCTCTCTCTCTCTCTCTCTCTCTCTCTCTCTCTGTAGCAGATCAGCATTGTTGGGCGGAGGGAGGGAGGAATGTAGTATTGGAGGGAGCGATGAGTGAGGAAGGAGGGAGGGAGGGGAGTTACAAAACCGTCGTGTCAGCGCAGACACCTTTTTGTTCTTATTGTTTGTCCTCCCAGCAGTGTAGAGGGGAGGGAGAGGAGAGCAGCGGAGGGGAGGGAGAGCAGAGGTGTAGAGGGCAGGGAAAGGAGAGCAGCGGTGGAGAGGAGAGCAGCGGTGTAGGGGGAAGGGAGAGGAGAGCAGAGGTGTAGAGGGGAGAGAGAGGAGAGCAGAGGTGTAGAGGGGAGGAGAGGAGAGGAGCGGTGTAGATGGGAGGGGAGAGCAGCGGTGTAGGGGGGAGAGAGAGGAGAGCAGAGGTGTAGAGGGGAGAGAGAGGAGAGCAGCGGTGTAGAGGGGAGGAGAGGAGAGGAGCGGTGTAGATGGGAGGGGAGAGCAGCGGTGAAGGGGGGAGAGAGAGGAGAGCAGAGGTGTAGAGGGGAGAGAGAGGAGAGCAGAGGTGTAGAGGGGAGGGAGGGGAGAGCAGAAGTGTACAGGGGAGGGAAAGGAGAGCAGAGGTGTAGAGGGGAGGGAGGGGAGAGCAGAGGTGTACAGGGGAGGGAGAGGAGAGCAGTGGTGTAGAGGGGAGGGAGGGGAGAGCAGAGGTGTACAGGGGAGGGAAAGGAGAGCATAGGTGTAGAGGGGAGGGAGGGGAGAGCAGAGGTGTACAGGGGAGGGAGAGGAGAGCAGTGGTGTAGAGGGGAGGGAGGGGAGAGCAGAGGTGTACAGGGGAGGGAAAGGAGAGCATAGGTGTAGAGGGGAGGGAGGGAAGAACAGAGGTGTACAGGGGAGGGAGAGGAGAGCAGAGGTGTAGAGGGGAGGGAGAGGAGAGCAGAGGTGTAGAGGGGAGGGAGAGGAGAGCAGCGGTGTAGATGGGAGGGAGAGGAGAGCAGAGGTGTAGAGGGGAGGGAGAGGAGAGCAGAGGTGTAGAGGGGAGAGAGAGGAGAGCAGAGGTGTAGAGGGGAGAGCAGAAGTGTACAGGGGAGGGAAAGGAGAGCAGAGGTGTAGAGGGGAGGGAGGGGAGAGCAGCGGTGGAGGGAAGGGGAGAGCAGCGGTGTAGAGGGGAGGGAGAGGAGGAGGGGAGAGCAGAGGTGTAGAGGGGAGTGAGAGGAGAGAACAGAGCTCCACTCATTCCTCTGCTGTGCTTCTTGTGTCTTAAGACCCTGAATCAAGATACAGTATGTGTTCACAGCTGACGAGCTGCCACAGTAGCTATATTTAATTCACATTCACATCATTACATTCATATTAAGCCATTTCTCAGCTCAAATCAATACAGTTTAATAAACAGCAGGAAGATGAACCTTATCATTTGATAATTGGAACATCTGTAACCCTTTGAAGTCATATTTTCATGTTGTTTTATCCAGGCTGTATCACATCCGGCTGTGATTGGGAGTCCCATAGGACGGCGCACAATTGGCCCAGCATCTTCTGGGTTTGGCCGTCATTGTAAATAAGAATTTGTTCTTAACTTGACTTGCCTAGTTAAATAAACATTTTATTTTATTTTATATATTACAAAAAAAATAAGATTATTTTGTTTCGGTTTATAAGCCATCTTTGTACATTGTATAATGTAAAACATTTGATAACGTGACATTGATTAACCTCACAGTCAGTGTTGTGTTTTTCTTCATTTTGTGATGGGAATCATATCAATTACCAGTTCCTTTCCAATTTCACAATGTTATAAAGACCCACTGTTCTGTTAACTGTAAATTGAAGCTTAGTGTCTTCAGATTAGTTTGTTATTAAAATGTCTCATTATCAAAGAGACTTAGGCCTAGATTCAATCAGATCAAGCGTTAACTGGCGATAGCCGAAACCCCGTATATAGCTGATGTTTTGGCTGTGTCTGAGGTGTAATTACGTTGGAGCCGTCAAATCGGTGCAACTGCTCTTGATCATTGTCACAAAGCCACACCCCTCCCATTCACGTTAAGAAGTTCAGAACGAGAAAGTCTAGGCTATATAGACGATGCTCAAATTGAAAATCATTAAACAAAATAATGAGGATTTCTATCAGCCTAGATTACATCTAACATTCGAATCTGTAAACAAGGCTACATAGGATTCCGTGCAGCCAATGGCAATGTCCGTTTAGATATAATGCCAGGAGCAGCTTGTGGACTTGACAGCTCTAAAGCAGTTTCACCTCCGACATCTCCATAACAACCACTATAGGCTAAAGCGGATCTGATTGAATAGTGCCCTTACATTATTGCACATTTTTCATTACCCTTTTTTAGCGTATAAACCCTAATACTCCTTTTCAGTGTCTTTACCGTATAAACCCTAATACTCCTTTTCAATGGTTTTATCATATAAACCCTAATAGAGTACCACAGAATGAGTCATAATACCCATAAAACCAAACGGTCAAAGAGGGAAATGGTTCCAATCGTTTTTCCACCATACATTTTTTTCCATAGGGGATTTAAAAACACTTAAAATAAGGGCTGTGTTTTGTGTAGACTTACCCTGGCGTGACGTTTTGATAACCATGTAAATCTCTCTAGGACAAAGTGAATTTGATCAATATATGTGCCTGTTTTCACCGCCCCAAAATGAAATGCTAATTAGTTGCTAGTGTGTCTATCATAAAGAACAAAAAATGCCGTGTTGATCTGGATGAGACTGCCGAATCGAGGCAAAGGTAAGAATCTCTGGATTAACTATGAATCAATCAATCAAATGTATTTATAAAGCCATTCTTACATCAGCTGATATCTCAAAGTGCTTTACAGAAACACAGCCTAAAACCCCAAACAGCAAGCAATGCAGATGTAGAAGCACGGTGGCTAGGAAAAACTCCCTAGAAAGGCATTAACCTAGGAAGTAACCTAGAGAGGAACCAGGCTCTGAGGGGTGGCCAGTCCTCTTCTGGCTGTGCCGGGTGGAGATTATTACAGAACATGGCCAAGATGTTCAAATGTTCATAAATGACCAGTAGGGTCATGTTACCTAAATGTAGTAATGAATAAAATGGCTACATTTCTTTAAATGAACAATTCTGTTAACTGTCTTGTGCAAGTTTTAAATTGACACAGTACCTGTTAGCAAAGGTGTCAGCTAGAGATGGCGTGCATGGATTTCTACTTTGATGCTAATTAGCATTTTTCGAATCGGAGAGTAAATAGAGGCGAATATATTGATAAAAGTCACCTTGTCCTAGAGAGATGTACATGGTTATCAAAACGTCACACCAGGGTAAATCTACATGAAACACAGCCCTTATTGGAAGTGTTTCTAAAAATCCCCTATGGGAAAAATGAATGGTGGAAAAACGATTGGAACCATTTACCTGTTTGACCGCTAGCTTTTATGGGTATTATGACACCTCCACCGTGGGGCTAAATACTCCTTTTCAATGTTTTTTCCTCCGCCTAAAACTCAAATACACCTCCGGCTGTTAAAATGTGATTTCACAGTCTGTAAGATATCTTTACAAGTCCTGCAAGTTGCCAAACTCTGCTCCTGAATCCTTCCATTCAGTAGGTATCATGCCACACTCCATTCAAAAAAAGTGTACACACACATCTAATGACTTTCAGGTGCAAGGTACGAAAAGTAAACTGATTAAACTTTTCTTTCACCATGTCACACTGCTCCATTGGTAGCTAGCTATACATTCAGAATGACTATGAGGATGCCTCTTACTCCTGTTAAACAACCTCTATTCATCTCCCAAGACAGAAACTCATAGGGTTTCTGACACATCAATGTAGAAACTCCCCTTTGTTCTGGGGTTAGTTAGATATTGTTGAGCTCCATTGGGGGTTCCTGCTGTGTTGGGTCATCATTGTGAGACTGTGGCCGTTGGGGCTTGGCCTCCTGCATCTGCTCTAGTGAAGGCTGCTGCCCTTCTTGTGGTGGCGATAGAGCTGGCTGTGAGTCTCTGTTCGGATTAGGATTCCCGTTCCCGTTTCCATTCTGGTTCTCTTTCCTATCCTTCTCACTAGGCTGGTTCAAAATGGCGGGTACGTCCTTACAACAGAAGTACTGCTTCCAGATCTTCAGGAAAGCGTCTCGGAACTTCTTGATGCGGAAGGCGTAGACGATGGGGTTGACGGCTGAGTTGCCGTGCGTGAGTAATATAGCGATGTAGATCAGGAACAGGGGTTTGTCGCAGGTCGGACAGAACAACGTGATGCAGTTGATGATGTGGAGGGGAAGCCAGCTGATGGCGAACAGGAAGAGGACCAGGGCAAGCGACTTGGCCAGTTTGAGTTCCTTGTTGTAGTACTTGTTGGGATCGGTGTGGTTGGTGGTGCAAGCCTGTAAGAATAAAGATTACCTTTAAAAATGTATTATTGTAATTAACAAATAATAATTTATATAGCTTTTATAGGGGATCCATTTTCCCCGAGATAGATCCTCTAGTGGCCTAGGTTTTAGTCTGTTTCTGTTTTTGCCAACTCCTTATTTTTTATTTTATTTAACCAGGTAGGCCAGTTGAGAACAAGTTCTCATTTACAACTGCGACCTGGCCAAGATAAAGCAAAGAAGTTCGACAAAAACAACAACTCAGAGTTACACATAAACAAACGTATAGTCAATAACACAAAAGAAAAGAAAAATAGAAAAATCTATGTACTGTGTGTGCAAATGTAGAAGAGTAGGGAGGTAGGCAATAAATAGGCCATAGAGGTGAAAATCATTACAATTTACCATTAATACTGGAGTGATAGATGTGCAGATGATGATGTGCATGTAGAGATGCTGGGGTGCAAAAGAGCAAGAGGGTACGTAATAATATGGGGATGTGGTAGTCGGGTGTGACTTATGAGACTTATGACTTGGCATGACAATGAGTGACAAGGAATTGGCAAGATATCACAAACAGAGGTGGGGCGAGGCTACATAGATGGGAGGAGGGGTGATGGTCACCTCACCTTCTTGTTGAGTTGCTTGTGGATCATGTAGAAGATCTCTGTGTAGATGACCAGCATGAGGAGTAAAGGAGGCAGCACCTGTAGTGGAAAATAGTCCGGTCCTGGTTAGGTTAGCTCCAGTACCATGTTTTACCCATGCACTAGTTGAGCTACAGAGCTACTAAACAACAATGTATGTATCCCTGAAATGGTTAAATTCAACAAACAACATCAGACGCCCTGACCTCAAGTCTTATGAACATAAGATACACTACATAAAGAGAGATGTTATAATACCCAGCTGATATACTACATAAAGAGAGATGTTATAATACCCAGCTGATATACTACATAAAGAGAGATGTTATAATACCCAGCTGATATACTACATAGAGAGAGATGTTATAATACCCAGCTGATATACTACATAGAGAGAGATGTTATAACACCCAGCTGATATACTACATAAAGAGAGATGTTATAATACCCAGCTGATATACTACATAAAGAGAGATGTTATAATACCCAGCTGATATACTACATAAAGAGAGATGTTATAATACCCAGCTGATATACTACATAAAGAGAGATGTTATAATACCCAGCTGATATACTACATAAAGAGAGATGTTATAATACCCAGCTGATATACTACATAGAGAGATGTTATAATACCCAGCTGATATACTACATAAAGAGAGATGTTAAATACCCAGCTGATATACTACATAAAGAGAGATGTTATAATACCCAGCTGATATACTACATAAAGAGAGATGTTATAATACCCAGCTGATATACTACATATAGAGAGATGTTATAATACCCAGCTGATATACTACATATAGAGAGATGTTATAATACCCAGCTGATATACTACATAAAGAGAGATGTTATAATACCCAGCTGATATACTACATGAAGAGAGATGTTATAATACCCAGCTGATATACTACATAAAGAGAGATGTTATAATACCCAGCTGATATACTACATAGAGAGAGATGTTATAGTACATAAAGAGAGATGTTATAATACATAAAGAGAGATGTTATAGTACCCAGCCGAAGAAGTTGAAGTAGACCATATAGTCCATGCTGATTACGTTCTCAAACTGACAAGTGATGATAAGATCCTCGTTCAAGGAACCGTTCTGCTGTAGCCTGTAGGGAGGAAGAGAAAGGGGGGGATAGAGAGGGGGTTAACAGCAGACTCGTACATTTCCTCAATGAAAACAATGTACTGAGCAAATGTCAAATTGCCTTTTTACCAAACTATCGTATGTCAGACCACGTATTCACCCTGCACACCTTAATTGACAAACAAACAAAGCAAAACAAAGGCAAAGTCTTCTCATGCTTTGTTGATTTAAAAAAAAACTTGGACTCAATTTGGCATGAGGGTCTGCTATACAAATTGATGGAAAATGGTGTTGGGGAAAAACATACGACACTATAAAATCCAAGTACACAAACAACAAATGTGCGGTTAAAATGGGCAAAAAACACACAAATTTCTTTCCACAGGGCCGTGGGGTGAGACAGGGATGCAGCTTAAGCCCCACCCTCTTCAACATATATATCAACGAATTGGCGAGGGCACTAGAACAGTCTGCAGCACCCGGCCTCACCCTACTAGAATCTGAAGTCAAATGTCTACTGTTTGCTGATAATCTGGTGCTTCTGATCTGGTGCTTCTGTCTCCAACTAAGGAGGGTCTATAGCAGCACCTAGTTCTTCTGCACAAATTCTGCCAAACCTGGGCCTTGACTGTAAATCTCAACAAGACAAAAATAATGGTGTTCCAAAAAAGGTCCAGTCGCCAGGACCACAAATACAAATTCCATCTAGACACCGTTGCCCTAGAGCAAACAAAAAAATCTATACATACCTTGGCCTAAACATCAGCGCCACAGGTAACTTCCACAAAGCTGTGAACGAGCTGAGACAAGACAAGAAGGGCCTTCTATGCCATCAAAAGGAACATCAAATTCGACATACCAATTAGGATCTGGCTAAAAATACTTGAATCAGTTATAGAACCCATTGCCCTTTATGGTTGTGAGGTCTGGGGTCCGCTCATCAAGCAAGAATTCACAAAATGTGACAAACACCAAATTGAGACTGCATGTAGAATTCTGCAAAATTATCCTCTGTGTACAACGTAAAACACCAAATAATGCATGCAGAGCAGAATTAGCTGATACCCGCTAATGATCAAAATCCAGAAAAGAGCGGTTAAATTCTACAACCACCTAAAAGGAAGTGATTCCCAAACCTTCCATAACAAAGCAATCACCTACAGAGAGATGAACCTGGAGAAAAGTCCCCTAAGCAAGCTGCTCCAGACCCCACAGCGCCCCAGGAGAGCAACATAATTAGAACCAACCAAATCATGAGACAACAAAAAGATAATTACTTGACACATTGGAAAGAATGAACAAAATATGTAGCAAACTAGGATGCTACTTGGCACTAAACAGAGAGTACACAGTGGCAGAATACCTGACCACTGTGACTGACCCAAACTTAAGGAAAGCTTTGACTATGTACAGACTCAGTGAGCATAGACTTGTATGACAATATTAGAGACACATATTTCCCTCAGATTGCACAGATCCACAAAGAATTCGAAAACAAACCCAATTTTGATAAACTCCCATATCTACTGGGTGAAATACCACAGTGTACCATCACAGCAGCAATATTTGTGACCTGTTGCCACAAGAAAAGGGCAACCAGTGAAGAACAAACACCATTGTAAATGCAACCCATATTTATGTTTATTTATTTTCCCTTTTGTACTTTCACTATTTGCACATCGTTACAACACTGATTATATAAATAATATGACATTTGAATGTAATGTTTACTGTTCATTTTTATTGTTTATTTCACTTTTATTTATTATCTATTTCACTTGCTTTGGCAATGTTAACATATGTTTCCCATGCCAATAAAGCCCTTGAATTGAATTGAGAGGGAGATAGAGAGAGGTGTTATTTACTTTGAATTGAGTAGATTATAGATACAGTGAGGGAAAAAAGTATTTGATCCCCTGCTGATTTTGTACGTTTGCCCACTGACAAAGAAATGATCAGTCTATAATTTTAATGGTAGGTTTATTTGAACAGTGAGAGACAGAATATCAACAAAAAAATCCAGAAAAACGCATGTCAAAAATGTTATGAATTGATTTGCATTTTAATGAGGGAAATAAGTATTTGACCCCTCTGCAAAACATGACTTAGTACTTGGTGGCAAAACCCTTGTTGGCAATCACAGAGGTCAGACGTTTCTTGTAGTTGGCCACCAGGTTTGCACACATCTCAGGAGGGATTTTGTCCCACTCCTCTTTGCAGATCTTCTTCAAGTCATTAAGGTTTTGAGGCTGACGTTTGGCAACTCGAACCTTCAGCTCCCTCCACAGATTTTCTATGGGATTAAGGTCTGGATACTGGCTAGGCCACTCCAGGACCTTAATGTGCTTCTTCTTGAGCCACTCCTTTGTTGCCTTGGCCGTGTGTTTTGGGTCATTGTCATGCTGGAATACCCATCCACGACCCATTTTCAATACCCTGGCTGAGGGAAGGAGGTTTTCACCCAAGATTTGACGGTACATGGCCCCGTCCATCGTCCCTTTGATGCGGTGAAGTTGTCCTGTCCCTTTAGCAGAAAAACACCCCCAAAGCATAATGTTTCCACCTCCATGTTTGACGGTGGGGATGGTTTCTTGGGGTCATAGGCAGCATTCCTCCTCCTCCAAACACGGCAAGTTGGGTTGATGCCAAAGAACTCCATTTTGGTCTCATCTGACCACAACACGTTCACCCAGTTGTCCTCTGAATCATTCAGATGTTCATTGGCAAACTTCAGACGGGCATGTATATGTGCTTTCTTGAGCAGGGGGACCTTGCGGGCGCTGCAGGATTTCAGTCCTTCACGGCATAGTGTGTTACCAATTGTTTTCTTGATGACTATGGTCCCAGCTGCCTTGAGATCATTGACAAGATCCTCCTGTGTAGTTCTGGGCTGATTCCTCACCGTTCTCATGATCATTGCAACTTCACGAGGTGAGATCTTGCATGGAGCCCCAGGCTGAGGGAGATTGACAGGTCTTTTGTGTTTCTTCCATTTGCGAATAATCACAGAAACTGTTGTCACCTTCTCACCAAGCTGCTTGGCGATGGTCTTGTAGCCCATTCCAGCCTTGTGTAGGTCTACAATCTTGTCCCTGACATCCTTGGAGAGCTCTTTGGTCTTGGCCATGGTGGAGAGTTTGGAATCTGATTGATTGATTGCTTCTGTGGACAGGTATCTTTTATACAGGTAAGAAACTGAGATTAGGAGCACTCCCTTTAAGAGTGTGCTCCTAATCTCCGTTCGTTACCTGTATGAAAGACACCTGGGAGCCAGAAATCTTTTTGATTGAGAAGGGGTCAAATACTTATTTCCCTCATTAAAATGCAAATCAATTTATAACATTTTTGACATGCATTTTTCTGGATATTTTTGTTGTTATTCTGTCTCTCACTGTTCAAATAAACCTACCATTAAAATTATAGACTGATAATATCTTTGTCAGTGGGCAAACGTACAAAATCAGCAGGGGATCAAATACTTTTTCCCCTCACTGTACATAATATCAACAGCAGAACTAGAATAGGTGGATTATTTATAAATACATGATTGAAAGGACAATTGGGGAGCCTGAATCGGGCAGCCCTATGGGGCCCTGTTCAAAAGTAGTGCACTATATAGAGAATAGGGTTCTATAGGGCCCTGGTCTAAAGTAGTGCACTATATAGAGAATAGGGTTCTATAGGGCCCTGGTCTAAAGTAGTGCACTATATAGAGAATAGGGTTCTATAGGGCCCTGTTCAAAAGTAGTGCACTATAATAGAGAATAGGGTTCTATAGGGCTCTGGTCTAAAGTAGTGCACTATATAGAGAATAGGGTTCTATAGGGCCCTGGTCTAAAGTAGTGCACTATATAGAGAATAGGGTTCTATAGGGCCCTGTTCAAAAGTAGTGCACTATATAGAGAATAGGGTTCTATAGGGCTCTGGTCTAAAGTAGTGCACTATATAGAGAATAGGGTTCTATAGGGCTCTGTTCTAAAGTAGTGCACTATATAGAGAATAGGGTTCCATACGGCTCTGGTCTAAAGTAGTGCACTATATAGAGAATAGGGTTCTATAGGGCTCTGGTCTAAAGTAGTGCACTATATAGAGAATAGGGTTCCATAGGGCTCTGGTCTAAAGTAGTGCACTATATAGAGAATAGGGTTCTATAGGGCTCTGGTCTAAAGTAGTGCACTATATAAAGAATAGGGTTCTATAGGGCTCTGGTCTAAAGTAGTGCACTATATAGAGAATAGGGTTCTATAGGGCTCTGGTCTAAAGTAGTGCACTATATAGAGAATAGGGTTCTATAGGGCTCTGGTCTAAAGTAGTGCACTATATAGAGAATAGGGAGCCATTTCGGACACAGCCAATGTCACATCGCAATTAGCAAACAACACACAACTCCTTTAAAAGACATAGCTATCTACCTCCAGAGGTTGTTCCAGCCCAGCATGGGGGTCAAGCCCACGATGAAGGCCACAGTCCAACACACCACCACCGCCACGGCCGCTCGCTGCTTTGTCACCACACGCTTATAGCTGTAGAGATAGAGATAGAGAGAAACCAGGCGGTTAGGGAGTTAGTCACCTATACCATAACACAAGGAGTTAGTCACCTATACCCTAACACAAGGAGTTAGTCACCTCTACCCTAACACATGGAGTTAGTCACCTATACCATAACACAAGGAGTTAGTCACCTATACCAAAACAAAAGGAGTTAGTCACCTATACCATAACACAAGGAGTTGGTCACCTATACCCGAACACAAGGAGTTAGTCACCTATACCATAACACAAGGAGTTAGTCACCTATACCAAAACAAAAGGAGTTAGTCACCTATACCATAACACAAGGAGTTAGTCACCTATACCCGAACACAAGGAGTTGGTCACCTATACCCGAACACAAGGAGTTAGTCACCTATACCAAAACACAAGGAGTTAGTCACCTATACCAAAACACAAGGAGGTAGTCACTTATACCATAACACATGGAGTTAGTCACCTATACCCTAACACAAGGAGTTAGTCACCTATACCAAAACACAAGGAGTTAGTCACCTATACCAAAACACAAGGAGTTAGTCACCTCTACCATAACACATGGAGTTAGTCACCTATACCAAAACACAAGGAGTTAGTCACCTATACCAAAACACAAGGAGTTAGTCACCTATACCATAACACATGGAGTTAGTCACCTATACCATAACACAAGGAGTTAGTCACCTATACCATAACACATGGAGTTAGTCACCTCTACCATAACACAAGGAGTTAGTTACCTATACCATAACACATGGAGTTAGTCACCTATACCATAACACATGGAGTTAGTCACCTATACCCTAACACAAGGAGTTAGTCACCTATACCCTAACACAAGGAGTTAGTCACCTATACCATAACACATGGAGTTAGTCAACTATACCATAACACAAGGAGTTAGTCACCCATACCATAACACATGGAGTTAGTCACCTCTACCCTAACACATGGAGTTAGTCACCTATACCCTAACACAAGGAGTTAGTCACCTATACCATAACACATGGAGTTAGTCACCTATACCATAACACAAGGGGTTAGTCACCTATACCATAACACATGGAGTTAGTCAACTATACCATAACACAAGGGGTTAGTCACCTATACCAAAACACAAGGAGTTAGTCACCTATACCATAACACAAGGGGTTAGTCACCTATAACATAACACATGGAGTTAGTCACCTATACCATAACACAAGGAGTTAGTCACCTATACCATAACACATGGAGTTAGTCACCTATACCATAACACAAGGAGTTAGTCACCTATACCATAACACAAGGAGTTAGTTACCTATACCAAAACACAAGGAGTTAGTCACCTATACCATAACACAATGGAGTTAGTCACTTATACCATAACACAAGGAGTTAGTCACCTCTACCCTAACACAAGGAGTTAGTCACCTCTACCATAACACAATGGAGTTAGTCACCTATACCATAACACAAGGAGTTAGTCACCTATAACATAACACAAGGAGTTAGTCACCTATACCATAACACATGGAGTTAGTCACCTCTACCATAACACATGGAGTTAGTCACCTATACCAAAACACAAGGAGTTAGTCACCTATACCATAACACATGGAGTTAGTCACCTATACCAAAACACAAGGAGTTAGTCACCTATACCATAACACAAGGAGTTAGTCACCTATACCATAACACATGGAGTTAGTCACCTATACCAAAACACAAGGAGTTAGTCACCTATACCATAACACAAGGAGTTAGTCACCTATACCATAACACATGGAGTTAGTCACCTATACCATAACACAAGGGGTTAGTCACCTATAACATAACATATGGAGTTAGTCACCTATACCATAACACATGGAGTTAGTCACCTATACCATAACACAAGGAGTTAGTCACCTATACCAAAACACAAGGAGTTAGTCACCTATACCATAACACATGGAGTTAGTCACCTATACCATAACACAAGGAGTTAGTCACCTATACCATAACACAAGGAGTTAGTCACCTATACCAAAACACAAGGAGTTAGTCACCTATACCATAACACATGGAGTTAGTCACCTATACCATAACACGAGGAGTTAGTTACCTATACCATAACACATGGAGTTAGTCACCTATACCATAACACAAGGAGTTAGTCACCTATACCACAACACATGGAGTTAGTCACCTCTACCATAACACAAGGAGTTAGTCACCTATACCATAACACAAGGAGTTAGTCACCTATACCATAACACAAGGAGTTAGTCACCTATACCATAACACATGGAGTTAGTCACCTCTACCATAACACATGGAGTTAGTCACCTATACCATAACACATGGAGTTAGTCACCTATACCATAACACAAGGAGTTAGTCA